>NC_084632.1:24464589-24582089 GCF_033978795.1 Nerophis ophidion | reverse complement strand
CTTCTTCAGGGCTGGAGTTTGTGTAGGCTCACAAAGTGGAAAACAACAAGCATCACAACAAAGTGTTTGCCATTGAGTTTAGGCTTTAAGGGCTGGCCTCAGGAGACCGGAGAGTTGTAGATTACAGACTTGATATGGATTTAAAAAGCAGGAGATCCATGACAAATATGGCAATTAGGCAAAGTGCCACCTCGCTGACAGAGCACTAGCACAATGTCCCACACTCCAATATCTTTACAAGATGCATGTTGAAAAGTATAGATTATCCATATGTGTGTGCATTTACAAACCCTGTTTCCATATGAGTTGGAAAATTGTGTTAGATGTAAATATAAACGGAACACAATGATTTGCAAATCATTTTCAACCCATATTCAGTTGAATATGCTACAAAGACAACATATTTGATGTTCAAACTGATAAACATTTTTTTTTTGCAAACAATCAGTAACTTTATAATTTCATGCCAGCAACATGTGACAAAGAAGTTGGGAAAGGTGGCAATGAATACTGATGCTCATCAAACACTTATTTGGAACATCCCACAGGTGTGCAGGCTAATTGGGAACAGGTGGGTGCGATGATTGGGTATAAAAACAGCTTCCCAAGAAATGCTCAGTCTTTCACAAGAAAGGATGGGGCGAGGTACACCCCTTTGTGTTGCGATCTGCTGCTCAGATCTTCACGTTTGTTTTTTCATTCTCAGTATGACCCGTTTATTTCCTGTTTTTGTCCATCACTATGGTTACACATCAGTTCACCTGCTGCTCACGCCCCCGCACACCTGCTACAGATAATCACCGTCACTTTATAAGCCGTCCTCTTTTGTTTGTTCAGTCTGGGTTCATAATTTGCTTTCACGCAACAAGTTACGCCTGCACTCTGTCATTGTATGTATATTCTCGCTAGCTTTTCATGCTCAGCCATTTGTTTATTCCAGCTCTCATGCTGTATGTTTTGTTTTTCTCTTTAATGTGTCAGTTTAGTTCTCATTTTTGTATATCCTAGCTTTTATGCTAGCGTCCTTTGTTTTATTCTACTAGCTCTAGCATTTTTGTTATATAGCTCTTTTTGTTATTTAAATAAATTGTAAATATCTTACCTTTGCTATGTTCACTTGACGCATCCTCGAGGGAATCGAACCCGGCATCACAATGCCGAACAGACGTAACATTTTGTCCACAACTGCTTGAGCAAATAGTCCAACAGTTTAAGAACAACATTTCTCAAAGTGCAATTACAAGAAATTTAGGGATTTCAACATCTACGGTCCATAATATCATGAAAAGGTTAAGAGAATCTGAAAAATTCACTTCAATTAAGCGGCATGGCCGGAAACCAACTTTGAATGACCGTGACCCTCGATCCCTCAGACGGCACTTTATCAAAAACCGACATTAATTGCTAAAGGATATCACCACATGGGTTCAGGAACACTTTCAGAAAACCACTGTCACTAAATACAGTTTGTCGCTACATCTGTAAGTGCAAGTTAAAGCTCTACTATGCAAAGCGAAAGCCCTTTATCAACAACATCCAGAAACGGTGATCATCTAAGATGGACTTATGCAAAGTGGAAAAGTGTTCTGTGTCTGAAGAGTCCACATTTCAAATTGTTTTTGGAAAAATTTGACATTGTGTCATCCGGACCAAATGGGAAGCGAACCATCCAGACTGTTATCGACGCAAAGTTCAAAAGCCAGCATCTGTGATGGTTCTGGGGGTGCATTAGTGCCCAAGGCATGGGTAATTTTCACATCTGTGAAGGTAAATACAGGTTTTGGAACAACATATGCTGCCATTTAAGTGCAGTCATTTTCATGGACGCCACTGCTTATTTCAGCAAGACAATGAATGCCAAGCCACATTCAGCACGTGTTACAACAGCGTGGGTTCGTAAAAAAAGAGTGTGGTTACTTTCCTGGCCCGCCTGCAGTCCAGACCTGTCTCCCATCGAAAACGTGTGGCGCATTATGAAGCGTAAAGTACGACAGCGGAGAACCCGGACTGTTGAACGACTGAAGCTCTACATAAAATAAGAATGGGAAAGAATTCCACTTTCAAAGCTTCAACAATTAGTTTCCTAAGTTCCCAAATGTTTATTGAGTGTTGTTAAAAGAAAAGGATGTAACACAGTGGTGAACATGCTCTTTACTTTACTTTGGTAGGTTCTGCAGCCATAAAATTCTAAGTTAATTATTATTTGCACAAAAAAAATAAAGTTTATGAGTTTGAACATCAAATATCTTGTCTTTGTAGTGCATTCAATTGAATATGCGTTGAAAACGATTTGCAAATCATTGTATTCCGTTTATATTTACATCTAACACAATTTCCCAACTCATATGGAAACCGGGTTTGTACAATTCTCTCCAGTATAAATGTCATACGTACAGTAAATCAGTACCTGCGCCTCTATTTCCGACGGACGCTGTGGCGTGCTGGACTAGAAAGCTCCATCCTTAGGAGCTTTTACAGATGTGTGGAGGAGCACATTATATTTGCACTATAGGATCACAACAGATAAATTTATTTTACTCTTATTGATCAGTCACACAGGTTTACATAATAAAATTATATTTAAGGATATTTAGACGATAAGTACCCATAATTGTAGTGCTATGTACTAGTGTTGTCCCGATATCAATATTTTGGTACCGGTACCAAAATTATTTCGATACTTTTCAGTGCTTTTCTAAATAAAAGCGACCTCAAAAAATTGCATGATTGGCTTTATTTTAACAAAAAATCTTGAGGTACATTAAACATATGTTTCTTATTGCAAATTTGTCCTACTTAAATAAAATAGTGAACATACATAACAACTTGTCTTTTATTAGTAAGTAAACAAACAAAGACTCCTAATCAGTCTGCATTTTCCATTCTATTATTTTGTCAAAATTATTAAGGACAAGTGGTAAAAAATGGATGTATGAATGGATGGTTGAAAATAAATAATGTGTGGGTGGGTATACTACCCAATACGATTCATCAGTATACTAATACCGGTATACCTTACAACCGTACTATATACTAGATCTATACATTTCATATTGGTTACTAACACTAACCTCGTACTAGATAGATAGTACTTAACTGATTCCTTCAGGAGAGTTCCCTCAGGAAAATTAAAATTCCAGCAGCACTGTACAGAATTGAAATCAAATTTAAAAAGGTAAAAAGTAAATGGGGGTATAAATGGAAACAAAATAGAAAAATATTACAATAAGAATAAAAATAAATAGCAACAATGAGAATAAAAATATAACAGTAAAATAAGAATATAACAAGAGAAACGAGGCAGTAGTGACCATGTTATGAAAAAGTACTATCATACTATCATATTATTGTACTACTTTATTTAAAAGACAATACTTTGTTTCTATTGTGATTTTGACGAGACATACACTCAGGTTGATACTACATACAGTGGTACCTTGGATTTCGAAGAAGATTTTTGACCAAACTTTGACACGTTTTTTTGTACAACCTCTCTGTTGCAAAACCAATTATTGCGCCTAGCAAACTTGCCCATATGCCATTCGGCACGGGCAAAGTGTATGATAATTTCTCATGTGATGTCACACATGCAAGAAATTAAAACGGTTTAGTGTGACTTTTATGGGAATATCGTAATTGTACAATCTTGAATTGTAAAACTTTAGGAGCGTTGAGACTTGGAGATTTCACTCTATTTGCTTGGAATGTCCAGATTTCAGGTGACAGTCACCCCCACATCACAACTATTTTATCTCCGTCCATCCCTCGTTCTGCCTATCAAATGACAAAGGGCGCTAAGATGTAGAAAGAGGTAGCTGCGTCTTCTCTTGAACCAAGCAAGTCTTTGTCTGGTGATACAAAGTGCACTTGAATTTCCGTTGAGCCTGCTATCGTACAATTTTGAATGGTAAATCCAGATCTGACTTTTTGTATCATTTTTCACACTTCAACATAGTAACATAGTAAGGCTTAATGCAGTAAATAAAGGCTAGAGACGTCCCCTGGCCCCTCAGAGAATGCACTTACAAAACTTAAAAGGTCCAGTAGAGTGGAAAAACAAGTTGCCTCTACATTGAAGCTACTATCACATAGATCTGATTTATATTTGTGAATAAATAGATTTGGTCAAAATATTATCAATTTTACGGGGAAGTCCAAGCCACTTTGAGCAAGCCAGTCACATAATCCATGACATAAAAGTAGTACCCACAGATCCCTTCCCCATCAACAACAATGGTAATGAAGCAGACTTTGTGAGAGCCAACAGTGAAAAATTATGATCCAGAACTTTATATTTTTGACCCTAAGCACAACGAGTATGAGAAAGGAGGATGCAGCTGTATTGTGTACATTGCTAAGGATACAAACTAACCATAATAAACCATTATAAAACAAACACAATTTCCACTCTCGCTGGGATGCCTACGGACGGGATGCTCACATAATCCCGTTTGGATGAAGAATCAATCACAAACCTCCTGAACGGGTATAAAAAAGTTGCAGCAACTAGCATCTATTTTACGATCTTGGGGGATGTGAAAGTCAACCAGCCTCTCGGTACAAGGTCAGGTTTGTCTATGACCTGGTGAGAGATCAATTGCCGGCTTGGTGTGTCAACAATAGCAGCGTAAGCGAGCATTAGCTCCCTGTTATCAATTCGCTGCTAAAATAGGCTGTCTGCGTTTGGCGCTTATAATAACAATATCACTCATATTTCGTTAATTTTCAGGTCACGACATATAAATGAAGTATTGTTGACAGTTTCTGGATGTTTTAGAGAGAGTGCAATGGCCACAACAGAGGACCCTCGATCTGTTGACTCAATTGTTACCTAATTATTTCCGATTTCGAATGCAAAATAAAGCTGCGCATATGTGTTCTTGTCTTACATAAGGATTGTGAAAGCTAAACCCCACATCTCTTTCCAATGTTTGCGTATTTCCAGTATGACTGATCTATTAATATGGTCAGAGTGCAGAAGCGTTACTCCAGTGACGTCAATCTCCGGAAATAGCCGAAGGTATTCGGAGCGGTATTAAAAATGTCCGACTAAACTTGAGGCATTTTGTCAACTTGTTTTTCCACTCTACTGGCACTTTAATGGAAACATGTTAAATATAAAATACACGTTAAAAACAAATCTGACTTTAGGTATCAAAAGTGCCCAATCATGGTGTGAATTGCGAGTGCGCCTTAAGTGTTCTTCTCATTCCAGTGTTGTTCTGTCCACCAATCAAGAGACTTCAGTTACCTTTTTTTCCTTTACGTATGCTGTTGGTACCTCATTGTACCTATTTTGATACCATGACAAAATGAACAGGAGTTCAGATATACAGTATATGGCCGGTCTACGTACGGGTTCTGTATGGTTGACAGTTATGTAAGTTGGGTTTTAGTGTACAAGTAAGTAAAATCTTCGGTAGAATAGTAAACGATGCCAAAACAAACTATATTGTCAACTCTTATATATTGTTACGTTCCACGTACTGGTGGTTTGTTTTTGTGTTTTTTTTCTTCTTTTGTTTGAACAGGTCATACTCAATCATGACCTCTGCTGCCAATCAACCGGTTTCTGTTCCCAGCTGCTCCTCATTTCACCTGTTGATCAGCCAGCCAATCCCGGTCCACCATTCATCCTCCTGACCTGCTTAAAACCACCTTTTAGCCACTGGATTGGGGGATTCTTTTTCTGACATGCTGTGTGGAGTTTTGAGATACGCTACTTTGTCTTTGGCGCTACTTTGTTTTGTAATAATTTTTTTTAAGCATATTGCTAAACTTGTGCCACCTGTTTTGTTGTCTTCCTTTTTGTTTGACCTTCCAACATTTGTAAGTATCTGCGGCCTAGTCTTGGGAAAGGTTAGACAGAGGCCTCTATACATTACACACGTAGGATAAATGTTTGTGTATAGAGACACCAGGCTTAGGGGTGACTGTCACCCTTGTATGTTTTGGACCCCCTCTTTGGTTAGAGTAGTTAGGTAGGTTTTTGGTTTATGCTAATTAAATAACTTTAGTTAGTCAGCTTACCTTTCTTTTCTAGAGTTGTATTTTGATATGTTTTGTTCATTTCTTTGACAGCACCAGTAGTCCCAAGCTAGGCTAGCATTGTGTCCTTGTTGTACCCGCCCCACCACCTGGTCACTTTTCAATACACTAGTTTTTGTTTTCAATTCTTGGCTTCAGTGTCTTTAATTAACAACTCATTTGATTTATACACTCTTATGTTGCGTTCACCTATGATCCATAGACTTTGAGCCATTTGGAACGTAACATATATGTGACAACTTTATATGACTCTACAGCAAACAACTACAATGATTTTAGTCACTAGACACGTAACGATAAACGGTATTAATGATAACCGCGGTAAAACTTCCGATCATTACTAATATCGTTTTTAATTAAAATTTGCAAAAAAACAAAGTTGATAACTGCACTTTGTTAAACTCATTGTTGGAGTGACTGCCGCCACCTCGTAAAGGTAAATGCTAACATGAAAACAAGAGACATTAATATTTTTTTCCATTAAGAAACGACATACCCCAATCTAAACTCGTATAAACACTTTGCTCTCTGAGCAACTAAGCTATTCAAATGTGCACATTGAACCTACAAGCACTTACACCAGAGTAATCGTTTTATACTCAGAGGAACACAAGACAGAGGGGATTTTAAGGTGCGTTGAGGGATCGCTGACAGAGTAGGACGTCAAAATGCCTGTCAGAAATGATAAATAATAAAAATATAATTTATGTTACGCACTCTCCTAAAGTGCTGCAGTACAAACCAATATTTAAGACAGTAAAAGCTTAACCATTAATACAGAAAACATACTAAGACTTAAACACTATTGAAGATTGAAGCATAAAAAACATAAAACATGCAAAGTAATGTGTTTTGCAAAATGTGTCAATTTATTATTTTATTTTTTAATAACCTGGTCCAAATTTTTAGTGAAGTGAATTATATTTATATAGCACTTTTCATAGTGAAACCCAATATCTAAGTTACATTTACACCAGTGTGGGTGGCACTGGGAGCAGGTAGGTAAAGTGTCTTGCTCAAGGACACAACGGCAGTGACTAGGATGGCGGAAGCGGGGATCGAACCTGTAACCCTCAAGTTGCTGGCACAGCCACTCTACCAACCGAGCTATACCGCAGAGCTCGGTACAATAAGTACAATTTTACTTTTATTTATTGAACACACTCAACAACACCATGAAAATAATGATAACCTTGATAATTGTGGTTACAATAACCGTGATATGAAATGTTACCCTCCCTGTCACTAATGTTAATGATGAGGATGTCAGGCTTGCCACTAACAGTTTGTTTGTGTTTTAGTTTCTCCTCTGTGTGTTCAGTATTTCCTGTCCTTAGTTCCTGTCTAATGCTCGTATTTTGTCAGCTTCCTGTCTTGTTCCCTGAGTGCTGTGTTCCTCCTCAGCTGCGGCTGATTGGCACCTGGCCACGCCCGTTGCCAATCAGCCCGCTCCTGACAGAGGACTTTAATCAAATGATACAAACACTGATAGAATGTTTACTCTTCAAAAGAAAACGAAAATGCACAATCTTGATGCACAAACTTTATGAAGCTGAAATACCAAAAACTATATATATACAAAAAATGCCTTAAACCTTTTTATTGACATTGACATGCGGAGCAAGAAATGACATACTATGTCATTCTTGTTCACAAGCTGATGCTACTTTTGTGTTAAAAAAATGCTTAAAAATGTCTTATCTTTAATAGTATATATTTTAGTCTACTAAAGTTACCATAATTGTAGTTGATTAAAATGTTGAGAAATTTAGTCGACTAAAACTACACTAAAAGTAAATAAATTAAAATTTGAAAATACATTTTTGCTACAGACTATGACTTAAACTAGGTAAAAAAAACTGCTCCTGAAATTATAACTGGATTGATAGGTGTTTTTTTGCTTTAAGAGCAGTTTTATGATGTTTAATTTCACGTGACTTTAATTTCACATCTTTGACGCACTGCTATCAGAAGAGTCGGCCACATGCTTGAGAGACACAATAAAAGGCAGAAAAATAACTACAAAATAAAGAAGTGACGTTATTCTTCAACCAAAGTCTTTTTTCTCCGGGCACACGTGACAATTTCTCTTTTGTCCGTTGCATAGTATTCATTCATGGGAGTGTGTCGTAAGACGAGGACCACGTATATTAGATATTTATAGATACTACATGTATCCATCTCTTTCCCTTTCTTTAACCATCTTCCTGCCTGACTGATTCTGAATTGATGCAACCTGACCTGGCCGTTGTCTCTGGTCTTTTTCAGAGCGTGACTGGCTGGCTGACTGACCTTTGGGCTTTTTACCTACCGCGTAGAATTTGGGACACACACACACACACACACACACACACACACACACACACACACACACACACACACACACACACGCGCGCGCGCGCGTGCAAACACACATAGGTATAGCTGAAATGCTCGCCCTTAAGACAGGCAGTTCATTCAGGCTACCACCGGGCCTCGGCCTTGGCTCAACCCCTCCAACCATCAACACCACAGACCAGTAAGTGTTTCAGACACACGGTCTAATCTAATCTACTCCTTTATGCACAAAAATATCCATCTGTGCAGACAAAGCTGATGTTTTTTTTTGTATTTATATGAGTTTACATCAAGAAGGAATTTGGGAATATGACAACATATACGTGCCAGACAAAGGCCTAAAATTAAGCTATGACACAATACCAGGAAAAGTATTGGAAAACCCAGCGAGGCGGCAAAAAGAGAGGTGCCGTGATTCACATTCTATTGGCTAGAGTCTAGCCACACACACTTAAGAGAGCCACAAACACAGGGTTCACCCACATGAAGCCAGAGGAAGAATGTGTGTTTGGGTCAGTGTGTGGTGACAGAGGAGGATGAGAAAAAAAACTTGGTTTGATCCCACTTGTGTTAGAGTTTCTGGGGACTTTATCAAAAGGGTTTTTCATTCAATCGTTATGTTCTTTAAATTAAATTAATTATTTCACAGATGGACTTCCACGTGCACGCTGTCACCTGCTACACCAGGGGTGTCAAACTCAAATACAGAGTGGGCCAAAATATAAAACCGAACAAAGCCGCGGGCCGAGGTTGAACAAATTAACCTTTTAATAGGGACCCAAACAAGTTTTGCTTTGAATATTAAACAAGCAAGGCTTATATAACTTTATAGTGACATGCAAAATCGAGTTTCAAATAATAATAATAATTAAAAAATATCAATGGCATATCAAATAAAATTTAAATAAAAATTGAAGGCCTCTTTTCGGTGGTGGAGTTGAGGTAGACGGAGTTTGGTGATAGCGGGGAGTGTATATTGTAGCGTCCCGGAAGAGTTATTGCTGCAAGGCGTTCTGGCTATTTGTTCTGTTGTGTTTATGTTGTGTTACGGTGCGGATGTTCTCCCGAAATGTGTCATTCTTGTTTCGTGTGGGTTCACAGTGTGGCGCATGTTTGTAACAGTGTTAAAGTTATATATACGGCCACCCTCAGTGTGACCTGTATGGCTGTTGACCAAGTATGACTTGCATTCACTTGTGTGTGTGTATAAGCCGCATATATTATGTGACCCGGCCGGCACGCTGTTTGTATAGAGGAAAAGCGGACGTGGAGACAGGTTGTAGAGAACGCCAAAGGCAGTGCCTTTAAAGCCCACCCCAAATATTGTTGTCCGGGATGAAATTCGGGAGGGTTGGCAAGTAAGAGTGTTAGCGGTGAATGCGGTGTTACAGCGGCGGGCCAGCTCTAATGTTAATTTGAAATTGCCTCAAGGGCCAAGTGAAATTTGGCCCGCGGGCCAGAGTTTGACACCCATGTGCTACACCATTTTATAAAAGCTACAGTGAATGATGGTTTCTGCTGCAAGAAAACCGGTTTGCTTGTTTGCACAAAATGTCTTGAAATGAGCTTCAGTCTCATACATTTATACGCTCCATCGCCATTCAAAAAAAAATGCTGCAACTATTAACCTTTAGTTATCCCCTAAACAAATATAGTTCAATTCAGAGCTGAGGCAGATACAAAAAAATCATATTTGCAATGGGTTGTGCCTGAAACCACACCCTCATTCTCTCAATCCCTACTTGCTATACAGCAGACAATAATCAGTTTACTCAATGGTGAGGAGCATGTTGAGACTGCACACAGGGAGCGTTGAATGGATATACATATATATAATAAAATATGGCTCATTGAAGTGGGGGATGTTGTGCATGACATGAATATCACGTTATTTCCATGGTGGAATATTTGAGGGTAGTGAATGGATAAATGCACGCACTTAGACACCCAAGTAAAAAGGCAGAGGATAAATACAGAGTAGATACTGTAGAAAACGTGGCATGAATTCACAGAGCAGTGGACAGTTTGCAGCGCACTGCACCAGAAAGTCTCGTTGACAAACAGTAAACAAAGTTCTGGAAGTCTTGGGGATTATTTTGTCTGTGTGTGAATGTTGGACGGACAAAGTGAGGAAATCCTGGTGCTGTAAGCACATTATGGGCATAAGCTAAAAACAGCAAACAACACTCACGCAGGTTGTATTATGTTGGCCGTCTGACTACTTCACTCTACTTAAAAGGTTCAAATGTAACATTCCCATTTCTGACACCTTCATTTCACAAACGTCAACACACATACCCAAGTGGGGATATTCTCATTACTGATGGCACAGGTGGCAAGAGTCTGTTCTGGAGGGTGGAGGACCAGGCCAAACTGCAAGTTTTACATGTGAACATGTGCCCCCGCCCAACCATCAGAGTCATTGAAGCTGAACGTTGTGGTTAATGACTTTCCCACCCACTACACACCACGCACATGTTGAAGCTGTTAACAATAAGTGGCTTTTCAAACTTGGTAACGTCCTAATGTTCCTGTTAATCTCGCATTCCACACCACAAAGGCTGGAGTACATCAATCTGAGTGAGATAGCTCATTTAGTCAACTTCAAACTACAATAAAAGTGTTCATAATGGTGGACAATTTGAAAATAAACACATCGCAGTGGAAACCCCATTAGCGTTAATTGATTGATTGATTGATACTTTTACAAATTGATACTGTCCACGTTAATCAATTCATGGTAATGCCCTGAAAAGTGTTTGATTGATTGATTGATTGAAACTTTTATTAGTAGATTGCACAGTACAGTACAATTCCTTACAATTGACCACTAAATGGTAACACTTGAATACGTTTTTCAACTTGTTTAAGTCGGGGTCCACATAAATCAATTCATTGTTAACTATTGGAACTTTGTGATTTATTAAATCAAATCATGTCCACCTGTCAGTATAGTCTGTCATTGTTAGAGATATAACAATAAGCGGTATTAATGACAAACCGCAGTAAAACTCCAGATTTTGGTCATTAGCTTTTTTAATTAAAATGATCATAAATCCATGATTGATAACCACACTTTTATATATTCATGGACCGCTGCCACTGCTCATTTTCCGGAAAAAGCTTCTTAAATGTTAATTATTGCAGTAAAAAACAAACTTTAAAACGTTTCCAAATTAAAATGGACGAAAAGAGAAAGAACGATATTTAATATTGCTTCTTCCCAGAAAGTATTTTATGTTTCTATTTATTTGATCTAATATTTTAAATGAAACTGGGTTAAAACGTTTTAATGATTTCAGTACTTTTTGAGCACATTCTTCAATATTGTTATAATAATGATAACAATGCGATGAGGTGGCGACTTGTCCAGGGTGTACCCTGCCTTCCGCCCGATTGTAGCTGAGCTAGGCGCCAGCGCCCCCCGCGACCCCGAAAAGGAATAAGCGGTAGAAAATGGATGGATGGATGATATGTCTGGTCACAATAACTATGATATCACCTATTCATATCATCCCGCCCCCTAGTCAGAATTGTGAAAAAAATGCTCACAAATTCTAGTAATTCAAATATTTACATATTTGAATGTATTTGTAACGGTATTATTTATATTGTAAAGTTAATATATTTAAAAAATATATTTTATATATAACATAAATTATATGAATAAATAATGATTATCATAAAGACATACACCTGGGGATAGGTTGATTGGCAACACTAAATTGGCCCTAGTGTGTGAATGTGAGTATGAATGTTGTCTGTCTATCTGTGTTGGCCCTGCGATGAGTTGGCGACTTGTCCAGGGTGTACCCTGCCTTCCGCCCGATTGTAGCTGAGATAGGCGCCAGCGCCCCCCGCGACCCCGAAAGGGAATAAGCGGTAGAAAATGGATGGATGGATTATGTAATCATAAATATGATACCCTTTGTAAATATATATTACAAAATACATTCAAATATATCTAAATAGTTACATAGACTTCATACCCAATTTGACTACTCGAGAGTAATATAAAGTCTGTTGTTTTCCTCAAATTTGACTCACTGAGATATCATTATCATAGGTGAGCAGAGGGCTTGCTATGACATTTAGTCACATAATATATAATACATATCGGATGTCAGTAGGCTATGCTACTGTAATATACTGTAAGTAGTGTACATACTAGGGTTGTACGGTATACCGGTATTAGTATAGTACCGCGATACTAATGCATCATTTTCGGTACTATACCGCCTCTGAAAAGTACCGGCGACAAAATGTAAACAAACCCCATTGGTGGATCTACACCTAACAGCCACTGTAATGATAGCAAGTAGAGTAGCGTATCTAGTTGATACTACTATGATTACGTTGATATTTTTTGGCATCACAACATCTTCTTTCGTTTTTAAAAAAAAAAGTGTTATGTTTATAAACTCAGGAAATATGTACTTGGACACCCAAGTACATATATATATATATATTGGTATCGGATTGACACCCAAATTTGTGGTATCATCCAACACTAATGTAAAGTATCAAACAACAGAAAAATAAGTGATTATTACATTTTAACAGAAGTTTAGATAGAACATGTTAAAAGAGAAAGTACGCAGATATGAACAGTAAATGAACAAGTAGATTAATAATTAATTTTCTAACACTTGTCTTTAATAATTTAGACGAAATAGTTGAACGATAAATGACACAAAATGTTACTACATACGGGGATGGTGTGGCACGCTTGGGAAAGTGGCCGTGCCAGCAGCTTGAGGGTTCCTGGTTCGATCCCTAGCTTCTACCACCCACGTCACGTCCGTTGTGTCCTTGAGCAAAACACTTCACCCTTGCTCCTGATGGGTCATGGTTCGCGCCTCGCATGGGAGTTCCCGCCATCAGTGTGTGAATGTGGAAATATGTGTCATACAGCTTTGAGTGCCTTGAAGGTAGAAAAGCGCTATAAAAGTATAACCCATTTACGTTGGAAGACTAATTAGGAGCCTTTGTTTGTTTACTTACTAATAAAAGACAAGTTGTCTTGTATGTTTACTATTTTATTTAAGGACAAACTTGCAATTAGAAACATATATTTAATGTACCCTAAGATTTTTGTGTCCAAATAAGGCCGATAAATGCCATTTTTTTTGTGGTCCCCTTTATTAAGAAAAGTACCGAAAAGTATGGAAATAACTTTGGTACCGGTACCGGTACCAAAATATTGGTATCGGGACAACACTAGTCAGCTATTTTCCTCAAATTTGACTAACTGGGGCGGTATAGCTCAGTTGGTAGAGAGGCCGTGCCAGCAACTTGAGGGTTCCAGGTTCAATCCCCGCTTCTGCCATCCTACTCACTGCCGTTGTGTCCTTGGGCAAGAGACTTTACCCACCTGCTGCTCCCAGTGCCACCCACACTAATTTAAATGTAACTTAGATATTGGGTTCCACTGTGTAAAAGTGCTTTGAGTCACTAGAGAAAAGCGCTATATAAATATATTTCACAATTCACTAACTTAGATATCATTGTCATAGGTTAGCAGAGGTCTTGCTATGTTATTTAGTGACATAAAATGTAACATATCGGATGTCAGTAGGCTATGATGCTGTAATATACTACAATACAAAAATAAAAATGTGATACCTCAGATTCTAGAGTTTAGATCAGGGGTGTCAAACGTACGGCCCGAGGGCCGGCGAACAGGTTTTATCCGGCCCGCGAGATGAGTTTGCTATATGTAAAAATTTTAGAAATTTTTGCATATAAGCAACAGCTGTTGTAAATGTGTCCATTGGAAGTCGCATTAGCAATTATTTGTATCTTTGTAGATGATGCTACATATGTACAGAATAAACCACATGGTGTTAGTACATCAGTCAAGGAAAATAATCAAACTACATAAATAACATCCTGTAATTTGATTTTGATATCATTTTTTTATCTTGATAGATTGAAAATCAACACCAATGAGTTGACTGATGGGCAGCACGGTGGAAGAGAGGATTGTGCGTCTGCCTCACAATACGAAAGTCCTGTTTAGTCCTGGGTTCAATACCGGGCTCAGGATCTTTCTGTGTGGAGTTTGCATGTTCTCCCCGTGACTGCATGGGTTCCCTCCGGGTACTCCGGCTTCCTCCCACTTCCAAAGACATGCACCTGGGGATAGGTTGATTGGCAACACTAAATTGGCCCTATTGTGTGAATGTGAGTGTGAATGTTGTCTGTCTGTCTGTGTTGGCCCTGCGATGAGTTGGCGACTTATCCAGGGTGTACACCGCCTTCCGCCCGATTGTAGCTGAGATAGGCTCCAGCGCCCCCCGCGACCTCGAAAGGAATAAGCGGTAGAAAATGGATGGATGGAGTTGACTGATGGGCAGCATGGTGGAGGGGTTACTGCGTCTGCTTCACAATACGAAGGTCCTGAGTAGTCCTGGGTTCAATCCCGGGCTCAGGATCTTTCTGTGTAGAGTTTGCATGTGCTCCCCGTTGATTGGCAACACTAAATTGGCCCTAGTGTGTGAATGTGAGTGTGAATGTTGTCTGTCTCTTTGTTGGCCCTGCGATAGAATTGGCGACTTGTCCATTGTGTACGCTGCCTTCCACTCGATTGTAGCTGAGATAGGCACCAGCGCCCCCCGCGACCTCGAGGGGAATAAGCGGTAGAAAATGGATGGATGGATATACAGAAAAAAACACATAATATTAGTACATCAGTCGAGGAAAATAATCAAACTACATGAATAACATCCTGTAATTTAATTTTGATATATATTTTTTATCTTGATAGATTGAAAATTAACATCAATGAGTTGAGTGATGAACATTATCACATCATTTATTCAGAAAATATAAATAACGAAAAATAAAGATAAAACACTATTAACCCTAACATAAAAGTGTAAAAAAAAAAACTCAACAACATTATGATTCGTACACTTTCAGAATGTGCTTGTTCTATTTTTAAACAAAGAAAACAATCTGAAGTTGTCTTTATTTTTAAGTTATCGTGCCGGGATTTAACCAGTCCCGACCCACTTGGGAGTAGATTTTTCTCCATGTGGCGCCCCCGCCCCCGATCTAAAATGAGTTTGACACCCCTGGTTTTGTGGGTAATCAAACCCCTCTAGATCAATGTTTTTCAACCACTGTGCCGCGGCACACTAGTGTGCCGTTAGATATTGTCTGGTGTGCCGTGGGAAATGATGCACCTTCACCTAATTGGTCCAAAAAAAAATTTTTTTTGCAAATGAATAATTATAATCTGTAAATACTGTTCCGTTCCTTAGTGTCCGTGCAGATATGCAGATCACAGCGTGCAGGTAAAAAAAGGTATGTAACGCTTAAGCCAAAAATCAACAAAAGGAAAAGGCAATAAACCAGAGGTCGGGAACCTTTTTGGCTGAGAGAGCCATGAAAGCCAAATATTTTTCAACACTGAATACAGCTAAATGCGTGCTTTTTTTATGTAAAATCAAAATTTTTAGAGTATAATTAGTCACTTATTATTTTTAATAACATTTTTATTTCTTAAACAGGTGCGGTAGAAACGGATGGCCGGATTAAAATGCATGAGAATGTGTTATATTTTCAACATTATTTTTAACATTGTGATTACCAGTGGAATTATTCATTCAAGCAATGTCAGCTAAGATTTATCTGAGAGCCAGATGCTGTCATCAAAAGAGCCACGTCTGGCTCTAGAGCCATAGGTTCCCTACCCCTGCAATAAACTATAGGGACGGCTATGTAAAATGAAAGTAAAACTGAACTGGTAACAAAGTAAACAGAAACAGAATGCTGGACGACAGCAAAAACTTGCAACATGTGGAGCAGAGACGGACGGCGTCCACAAAGTATGACATGGCAATCAACAATGTATCCACAAAGAAGAATAGCAACAACTTCAATAGCCTTGCTTGCTAACACAAATCAGGTGGGGGGAATAGTGCTCAAAGGAAGACATAAAACTGCTACAGGAAAACACCAACAAACTCAAAATAAGGCACGAGGAGGACCTGATGGAGTATCATTTTTTAACGTTTTCTGCTGGTGGTGTGCCTCAGTATTTTTAAATGGGGAAAAAATGTGCATTGTCTCAAAAAAGGTTGAAAAACACTGCTTTAGATACCATTTTGCCAGTCAATGCTTCTGCTTCTATTTTATGCATGATGTGAATCAGACCATGATCGCATTTAAAAATATTCATCATCTACTTACCTGGAAGTGTCTGAAAGCAGCAGTGATGTGGGTCATGTGCAAGGTGAGACACCTGGAGGTGCATCTGGCGCTGTTCACCTCCTCCTCAACATCCTCCTGCTCTGCTGAGCTACGCCGCGCGCGCGTTCCCGCCAGGAGCGCGCACAGGACCACCAAGCCTGCCCCGCGAAGAAGTGACATTACACCGGGTGTGGAATACGAACTGGAATGACTTCAATTAGTGTAAAAATCCGCTCGTCTAGCCGCGTTACTTGGAGATCACGTTCGCTCCGTGGCACGTGTGATTTGTGAGTATCCACAGGAGTGGCAGTGGGAGTGTAGTGGGTATTTGTGGACACGCCCACCGAAGAGGCAAGTGCAGCCTCCTGGCTTTTACTCGACGCTCACTCGACAGGAAAGGGAAATAAGGCAGTTTTGTCAGAGTGGTGTTACATATTAACTGGGAGGACTAAGTGGAGAAGGGCGGTAGCAAACAAATGTACTGTAAATTGCTAATTGGAACAAAGAGCTATTAAGCTATGCCATCCCTGCCATACTTGACAATCTTGAGACCTCCGAATTCGGGAGATGGGGGGCGGCGTTAAGAAGGGGCGGAGTATATTTATAGCTAGAATTTACTGAAATTCAAGTATTTCTTATATATATAAAGAGGTGGGTAGAGTAGCCAGAAATAGTATTCAAGTAAAAGTACTGTTACTTTAGAGATGTATTACTCAAATAAAAGTAAGGAGTAGTCACGCAAATATTTACTAGAGTAAAAGTAAAAAGTATGTTGTGAAAAAACTACTCAAGTACTGAGTAACTGATGAGTAACCTGTTCGTTTAATGATGACGTCAACAAGTAATGCACAAAAACATAACAATAGCAATGAGCAAATTCAGAGCCAGGAATATCTCTTAAGCAACTAAAACAATAATATATATTAAATAATAATACATTAAAATAAAAAAAATAAGGCAAATTGAGCCACAATAACTTAACAGCACCATAGGCTCAGTAGGCATTCATTGATTGATTGATTGATTGATTGATTGAAACTTGTATTAGTAGATTGCACAGTACAGTACATATTCCCTACAATTGACCACTACTACTAATAATAATAATGGATTAGATTTATATCGCGCTTTTCTATTGTGAGATACTCAAAGCGCTCACAGAGAAGTTGGAACCCATCATTCATTCACACCTGGTGGTGGTAAGCTACATCTGTAGCCACAGCTGCCCTGGGGTAGACTGACGGAAGCGTGGCTGCCAGTCTGCGCCTACGGCCCCTCCGACCACCACCTATCATTCATTCATCATTCATTCACCAGTGTGAGCGGCACCGGGGGCAAAGGTGAAGTGTCCTGCCCAAGGACACAACGGCAGCGATTTGGATTTCAATAGGTGGGAAGCGAACCTGCAACCCTCAGGTTTCTGGCACGGCCGCTCTACCTACTACGCCATGCCGCCCCTAAATGGTAACACCCCAATAAGTTTTTCAACGTTAATCAATTACTTAATAAATGACCAAGTCATGGTGATCTACCTCATAAACTGTATACATACACACACATATCATATGTATATATATTAATATATATATATATATATATATATATATATATATATACTCACATATATATATAAATACTTTTATATATACAGTATAGAGTTTATATTTATTTATTTTTGCCGTTTTTGTTGACATGTCAAAGGTGTTTTAATGAATATACATGCAAGTTTTAATATATATTCCTATCTTTCATGAGGACAAGAATATAAGTTGGTGTATTACCTGATTCTGATGACTTGCATTGATTGGAATCAGACAGTATAGTGCTGATAACGTCCACGTTTTCAAATGGAGGAGAAAAAAAGTTCCTCCTTTCTGTCTAATACCACATGAAAGTTGTTGGTTTTTGTCATCTTATTTGTACAAATTCCATATTCGTTTTTATACACTTTACAAGAAATACATTGGCGGCAAACTCCGTAGCTTGCTAGATTGTTTGAGCTGGCTTTCAGAGACTCTTATTTTGTTAGCACAGGTGCGATGGAGCGGCACTTTTATTGTGAAGACAGGAACTGTGCGATCAGTCTTTAGGCTTTTGACGGGAAATACGATTGAAATAAAAAGTGTCTTTTTTCCTTTACATTTTTGATTGAGTGATTGATACTTGTATTAGTAGATTGCACAGTACAGTACATATTCCGTACAGTTGATTACTAAATCGGGTTCTACGTGTGATGGTCACGTGACCGCCTGGCTCTGTTTGATTGGTCCAACGTCACCAGTGACTGCATTTGATTGGTGAAACGCAGGCATGCGTAGATTCTACTTTCAATGTGTGTCTGACAAAATCAAAACAAACAAAACAAACATTAACAGATCGATAAAAAAAAGTAGCGAGTAACGAGCTGAATGTAGATAAATGGAGTGGAGTAAAAGTAATGTTTCTTCTCTATAAATATACTCAAGTAAGAGTAAAAGTATGGTGCATAAAAACTACTCTTAGAAGTACAATTTATCCCAAAAGTTACTGAAGTAGATGTAACAGAGTAAATGTAGCGCGTTACTACCCACCTCTGTATATATATTAGGGAAGTGGTTCTCAACCTTTTTTCAGTGATGTACACCCTGTGAACATTTTTTTTAATTCAAGTACCCCCTAATCAGAGCAAAGCATTTTTGGTTGAAAAAAAGAGTTAAATAAGTAAAATACAGCACTATATCATCAGTTTCCATCCATCCAACCATTTTCTACCGCTTATTCCCTTATGGTGTCGCGGGTGGCGCTGGTGCCCATCTCAGCTACAATCGGGCGGAGGCGTGCTTTCTGATTTATTAAATTGTATAACAGTGCAAAATATTGCTCATTTGTAGTTGTCTTTCTTGAACTATTTGGAAAAAAGATATAAAAAATAACTAAAAACTTGTTGAAAAATAAACAAGTGGTTCAATTATAAATAAAGATGTCTACACATAGAAGTAATCATCAACTTAAAGTGCCCTCTTTGGGGATTGTAATAGAGATCCATCTGGATTCAGAACTTAATTCTAAACATTTCTACTCAAAAAAAGAAATCTTTAACATCTATATTTATGGAACATGTCCACAAAAAATCTAGCTGTCAACACTGAATATTGCATGGTTGCATTTTTTTTCACAGTTTATGAACTTACATTCATATTTTGTTGAAGTATTATTCAATAAATATATTTATAAAGGATTTTTTGAATTGTTGCTATTTTTAGAATATTTAAAAAAACATCTCACGTACCCCTTGGCATACCTTCAAGTACCCCCAGGGATACGCGTACCCCCATTTGAGAATCACTGTATTAGGGCAGTGTTTTTCAACCACTGTGCCGCGGCACACTGTGCCGTGAGATATTGTCTGGTGTGTCGTGGGAAATTATGCAACTTCACCTAATTTATGCCAAAAATATTTTTTTGCAAATCTATAATTATAATCTGCCAATAATGTGCCGTTGCTTAGTGTCTGTGCCGTGTAAAGTTCGGCTGGGTAACCACGTAATACTCCATGTCAGGAGGTGGCAGCATTGCTTTGTAAAATTTAGAATGTGTCGGGTGTTGACGGCAAAAACTTACGGCGTTCACAAAGTACATCCGTACGTGACGCGACAATCAACACAAAGAAGGATAGCAACAACGTAGATAGCCTTGCTTGCTAACACAAAGTAGATTTTTTGACGTTTTCTGCAGGTGGTGTGCCTCCGGATTTTTTTTATGACAAAAATATGCCTTGCCTTAAAAAAGGTTGAAAAACACTGTATTAGGGCTGGCCGATATGGCCTTTTTTTAATATCTCGATATTTTTAGGCCATGTCACGATACACAATATACATCTCGATACTTTGCCTTAGCCTTGAATTAACACTTGATACATATAATTACATGTGTCTATGTGTCTACATTAAAACATTCTTGTTCATACTGCATTAATATTTGCTCATTTTAAAGGCCTACTGAAACCCAGTACTACCGACCAAGCAGTCTGATAGTTTATATATCAATGATGAAATATTAACATTGCAACACATGCCAATTCGGCCTTTTTAATTTACTAAATTGTAATTTTAAATTCCCCGCAAAGTGTCCTGTTGAAAACATCGCGGAATGATGACGTATACACGTGACGTCACGGACTGTTAGGAAATATTAGCGCTGCGCACACACACAGCTAAAAGTTGTCTGCTTTAACGGCATAATTACACAGTATTTTGGAAATCTGTGTTGCTGAATATTTTGCAATTTGGTTAATTAATATTGGAGAAGTCAAAGTAGAACAATGGAGTTGGGAAGCTTTAGCCTTTAGCCACACAAACACACGATGATTCCTTGTTTGAAATTCACGGAGTTGAAACTTTACTATGGATCACAGCGGACATGGATCCCGACCACTTGTCAACCAGCAGAATTCGGTGAGAAAATTGTGGTTAAAAAGTCGCCACTTACCGGATATCAGCTGAGCTTGCGCCTCCCGTACAGCTGCCGTCGACTTCCCCGAGACACTGCGCGTCAACACCCGGCTGTGGACGTACACTTCCGACTATCAGGTACTGTTAAACTCACTAAAACACAAGCAACAGAATAGAAAGATAAGGGATTTCCCAGAATTATCCTAGTAAATGTGTCTAAAAACATATGAATCCGTCTCATTGCAACGCGATTGCAATAGCGTTTTTTTTTTTTTCTAGTCCGTCACTATCAATATCCTCAAACACAAATCTTTCATCCTCGCTCAAATTAATGGGGAAATGGTCGTTTTCTCGGTCCGAATAGCTGTTTTTGTTGGAGGGTCCCATTAAAAACAATGTGAGTATATGAGGAGCCGTCAATATGTGAAGTTATCTTCTGCGACATCCGGTAGAGGCAGGGCTTTTCTCCAGTCGCAAACTTTATCGTGGATGTTCTCTACTAAATCGGTTCAGTTGAGGTGGACGAGGTCGGGGCCGGGGGGCGGTGTTAATGGGGAGGAGTATATTTATAGCTAGAATTCACTGAAATCCATTGTTACTATAACATTCTACAATATTAATTAATATAGGTTGCCTCTCTCTCTTCCCCTCCATCTTTTGGTATTCCTTTTTTTTAATCTCTAGTTATCTTTAAAGGCCTACTGAAATGAGATTTTGTTATTTAAACGGGGATAGCAGGTCCATTCTATGTGTCATACTTGATCATTTCACGATATTGCCATATTTTTGCTGAAAGGATTTAGTAGAGAACATCCACGATAAAGTTCGCAACTTTTGGTCGCTAACAGAAAAGCCCTGCCTTTACCAGAAGTCGCAGACGATGACTTCACATGTTGATTGCTCCTCACATCTTCACATTGTTTTTAATGGGAGCCTCCAACAAAAAGTGCTATTCGGACCGAGAAAACGACAATTCCCCCATTAATGTCAGCGAGGATGAAAGATTCGTGTTTGAGGATATTGATAGCGACTGACTAGAAAAAAAAAACGCGATTGCATTGGGACGGATTCAGATGTTTTTAGACACATTTACTAGGATAATTCTGGGAAATCCCTTATCTTTCTATTGTGTTGCTAGTGTTTTAGTGAGTTTAACATTACCTGATAGTCGGAAGGGTGTCTCCACGGGTGTGTTGACGCCAATGTCTCAGGGAAGTATACGGCAGCTTTATGGACGGCGCAAGCTCAGCTGATATCCGGTAAGAAGCGACTTTTTACCACAATTTTCTCATCGAAACATGCTGGTTGACATTTGGTCGGGATCCATGTTCGCTTGACCGCTGTGATCCATAGTAAAGTTTCACCTCTGGGAATTTTAAACAAGGAACCACCGTGTGTTTGTGTGGCTAAAGGCTAAAGCTTCCCAACTCCATCTTTCTACTTTGACTTCTCCAATATTATTTGAACAAATTGCAAAAGATTCAGCAACACAGATCTCCAAAATACTGTGTAATTATGCGGTTAAAGCAGACGACTTTCAGCTGTGTTTGTGCGCAACGCTCATATTTCCTAACAGCCCGTGACGTCACGCGTACACGTCATCATTACGCGACATTTTCAAGAAAAAACTCCCGGGAAATTTAAAATTGCAATTTAGTAAACTAAAAAGGCCGTATTGGCATGTGTGGCAATGTTAATATTTCATTATTGATATATAAACTATCAGACTGCGTGGTCGGTAGTAGTGGGTTTCAGTAGGCCTTTAAGTATATGTATTGTTGCATTTGAATAACTGTATTGTTGTCAACAGAGGTAAATGATTGGTATTGTTCATTATCAATAGCGCTTTTTGTATTGGTATTTGTATTGCTTCAGTTGTAGTGTAAAAATGCTCATTGTCATTTGTATATTATTATTTATTTCGCTCACTGCATCTTTGCTATCACTTTTACGATCATTTATACATATCGTATGTGCTGGTGTTGTTCTATTGTTGTTGTTGTTATTGTTGTGTTTGCTGTTGTTTTTGTCTTTCCGTCCAATCCCCCTCTTATCCCCACAATTTCCAACTCTGTCTTCTCTTTTTTCTCTTTCTATCCCCTCCGGTTTCACCAAATGATAATATAAATACATTTAATAAAGCCCTGCGAGGAGGTGGAGACTTGTCCAGGGTGTACACCGCCTTCTGCCCGATTGTAGCTGAGAGAGGCACCAGCGCCCCCCGCGACCCCAAAGGGAATAAGCCGTAGAAAATGGATGGATGGATGGATATATATATATAGTACAGAACACAGTAATGAAAACACAGTTGTTCTACAAACTGTACTGTACTTGCTGCTTACTTAAAATAAAAAAAACAACACTAACCTTTCAATATTTGAGTAGCCTTTGTTCTGCCATTTGAGTACTGGCGAGCGAGCTCTGTATTCGGGAACATATCCTGCACGGATTTGTTGAAAACTTCCGCAAATGAGAAGGGGATGTTGCTTGCAGCTATCAGCATAGCCATCTTTGTTAGCGCAGGCAGCATGAAGCAGGGCTTTTATTGTGTGGATAGGAAATGTGCAGTCGGCCTTTAGAGTTTTGACGAAAGGTACGGCGCGTGAGTCTGTTGAAATAAAAAGTGTTTTTCGCATTCCTCTCGGATATTTTTTCTTAATAATGATCTCGCAGCAGCCAGCGTCATCTCACAAGACCTTCTGGTGCCGTGAATGTCAATCAAGTGTTGTCTTGGTGAAGATTGATGATTGTTAAATTTTAGGTCTAATTTTTTAAAAGCCTGGCTGGCGATCGACTGACACACCCTTCGCGGTCGACCAGTAGCTCGCGATCGACGTAATGGGCACGCCTGCTCTAGGTGTTCCTGCAGAGGAGGGAGAAGCAGACTGCGAGTGTGCCGTAACAATTTGATGAGATTTTACCTTTGTTCCACTTGTTTGCTGCCTACTCTATTTCACATACTGTGTGTATCAAACAACGAGGATGTCCAGTCCTAGTGAGCAGCTGGAGTCGCCACTTCGAAGCCCTCTGTAAATACGTTTGAAAGAGTCCATCTAATTCTCGTGGCTTTGTGTATCGAAATTAAGCTTTTAAAAAATGAATAAACAGCATTGAACCGCGAACTAGTTCAAATACTTCGGCTATGTAAACATAGTTCCACCCCACTAGTGATGGGATCGGTAGTTCATTTGACTGTACTGAATCACTAGAATCAGTTCCATAAATTGAGTCGTTCAAAAAATGTGTTCACTGAACCCCCCCCCCCCCCCCAA
The DNA here is from genome assembly GCF_033978795.1 of Nerophis ophidion. NCBI lineage: Eukaryota > Metazoa > Chordata > Actinopteri > Syngnathiformes > Syngnathidae > Nerophis > Nerophis ophidion. The sequence goes on along the minus strand of NC_084632.1, from coordinate 24,557,803 downwards.
CCCCCAAATAGGAGGGGGGGGGGGGCGTGCGTAGTACAGTACAATGCAGACATTCGCGGGAGAAGCAGCAAATAGGGTGAACGCGAGTCCCTACACAGCTCTGTGCATGCAGTACACCAGGCAGTGAGTGACTGACACAGCGCCAGTCAGCACAGTTCAGTACGTGATCCTGAATCACTTCTGCAGCAGCAGTTCTGTGTGCAGGTCGGCGAATCATGAGTCAGTCAGTAACAGCTTCCCCAGCGGCAAATCTCGGTGTGTGTCAGTTCGCGAACGACACAAGCCCTTAGCACCCAATAAACGACGCGCACAGGACTGAACGAGCGCCTCAATGTGATGTCCTCTTCCGCGACAGTCAGTTCTCTGTGTCAGTAGGTTCGCGAGTCCTGATTCGGAATGAGTGAGTGAGTGCAGCACGAACCTGAATCAAGTGCTCAGCGACAACCAGTCAGTTCTTGTAGGTTCGTGAAGCGAACCTGAATCACTCCGCTACAGTTCTTTGGGCCAGAGGGCGACAGACGTGAATCGCTCTCTGCCCTCACAGACTCCCCTTGACGTTCGCAAACAGACATTGCAGCTGTAGTAGAGATTCTGTTACTTTTAAAAACACTGTGTGTGCGTTTCCACCCTGTCCAATAAACAAAGTGTGACTAAATGTCTTGGTTGTTAAATATGTTTTATTGCACTGAAATGAAAATAAGAAATAAATAAAAGTGGGAAATAAAAAAAATAGTAATAGCCTACTAAAATCACTCGCGGCATTGGGGCAAGCAGAGCAGAGAGCGAGAGCGTTGTCGTTCACTAAGTGATTCATGTCGCTAATATCCGTGGTGAACAAAACGTTCGCTCAGTCCCTCCCCCGGCCCCCATGATGAGTAGCTGGCTGCGTCGTTCGCCGACTTTGAGGGTTCAGTGAGTCATAGAATGCGCCAGTTCCACTCATACCGGCATGGTCGCGGCGGAGCTCAACTGAACTGAGAAAGGAACAAATCAGTTTATGAAGTGATTCGGTTCAGTACGTTCACTCAAAAGATTTGTTCGTTTGAACGAATCGTTCGTGAACAACACAACACTACACCGCACAGGGTGGCGTGGCGTGCTTTGTAGAGCGGCCGTGCAAGCAACTTGAGGGTTCCAGGTTCCAGTCTAAGTTCTGCAATCGTGGTCACTGCCATTGCGTCCTTGGGAAAAACCTGCTCCCAGGGCCACCTACACTGGTTTAAATGTAGCTTAAAATGTTGATAATGGGTTTCACTACGTAAAGCGCTTTGAATGAAAAAAATCTGAATGTTTAATTGTTGCAAGTTTGACGCCACCTTGTCACCAATTCAGGTCATCGACCATGAAGTGTAAACCGCTTAGTTTAACTTATATGCCCCAAGCCAAAGAAACTTTCCCACACATGGCGCAACTAATCTGCAACCAACACAAAAAGTCAGCACACATGGTCACATACAACAGAACCTGCTCACTGAACTTTTTGAAAAAGAATGTCCAAGCACTATACATAATTCAAAATTACACCCATTTAAATCCTGTACAATTTATGATAGGAAAATGCAAAACACTCTGTCCACACTTATCAAGCTTTAGCGCATTTTAGCTGTCTGATATTTCTGATTGATAATTAATGTCCATTTGTATTAATTATTAATTATACATCCATTATATTAATACACACACACATATACATACAGGGTATGTATACTGTATATGTATGTGTACATACATATACAGTATACAGTATACACATGTAGGGCTGTCAATTTTAACGTGTGAATGCATGTGATTAATACAATTAAATTATCGAGTTATCAAATATGAATGAAGATTAAAGCTTAACCCGGAATACGCGTGCCTTTGTTACGCAGTCTGTGATTGCAAGGAGGAACAGCCCATTTCGCTTCGAAACAGAACTTTGGACAAAGCTGAGGTAACTTGTCGGTATTGCAGCGACGAATGAAACAAGTCCATTCCTACTTTATGCCATGGTGCTGTTGGCACCTCAGCAACCACCACTGGCTCTTTGCTCTGCTTGTTCCTGTGTTTATGGCATGTTTCACATTTATTTACGAGTGTTTCAATGTCTTTGTTCAGTCCGGGCCAGAAAACAGATTCTCTCGCCCTCCTTTTATATGTATAAAATGAGGGCAAGATTGTCTAGATCGGTTGGTCGAGTGTCCGTGCCAGCAACTTGAAGGTTCCAGGTTTGATCCCCGCTTCCGCCATCCTAGTCACTGCCGTTGTGTCCTCCCACTTGCTCCCAGTGTCACCCACACATGTTTAAATGTAACTTGGATATTGGGTTTCACTGTGTAAAGCGCTTTGAGTCACTAGAGAAAAAGCGCTATACAAATATAATTCTCTTCACTTTTGCACTTTTCAATGCCGAGATGGCCTTCATGTATCCTATGCTACATGTCCATTCAAAAAGCCTGTGGAAAAACAATCCTGCCCTTTTTCAACAGCAGTCCACAGCGCTGAGCTCACCTCTGACATGGTAAAATTGTGGACATGAACCAGCCGGCCGGCCCTCATCCATGTTCCTCATGACATGCTGTAGCTCAGCATCCGTTGCTGTAACCTCAGTCTTGACTTTGTGTCCAACACAGGCAGTGTAGCAGACACCATGTTCACATGACACTGTAGATCCTCGTCTGTTGCCCTCACACTGTCGCCTGTAGTTGCTCTGGATAGGGCATCAGCAAGGACTAGGTGTTTACTTGGAGTATATATCAGTTCAAAGTCATCCCTTTGCATCTTCATCATTAACCATTGAATCCGTGGTGACATTTCATTCAGATTCTTTGTGATGATGGCAACCAGCGGTGATCAGTTTCGACTGTGAAGGACGGCAGGCCGTACACATAGCTATGAAGCCGCTCCAAACCATTTGCCAGTCCCGAACATTCTTTTTCGATCCGAGCATATCGACATTCAGATTTTGTCATAGCTCGAGATGCATAGGCTCTGGGTTTCCAGTGCTCACCCTCAGCCTGGAGTAGAACTGCACCAATACCATCTTTGGAAGCATCTGTTGACACATTTATCCTCTTTGTGTGGACATAAAATGAAAACACAAGTGCTGTGGTCCGTGTGTTCTTGAGTTTTTGCAACTCAAGCTCATGTTAGTTTGGGTCCATAGGTGAGATGCAAGTATGGGTTCATTACCTCTGCCAGAGAGGGTATTATTTCTCAATGGTTTATTCGACATACAAAGTCAGAACCTGACATTTGCTCCATTGGCTTTAGAATCTCAGATTTCCTTTAAAATGTTTATAAAGCTTACAGCTGGAAAGAGGCTGTTAGAGTCTCTTGTTCTACAATGGGCTCAGCCTTTAAATGATTGCCATTGTATTCATTGTGTTTAACTTATTGGCTGCCTTTCTTTGAATTTTGTGCTTAGTTAATCCATCTATCCATCCATTTCCTACCGCTTGTCCCGTTCGGGGTGCTTGGTTAATGTTATGTTTTATTGCATGATTGATGGAAAGAACTAGCGCTCATTCAGTTGTGCAGATATTCAACCTTTTATGATTGCACCATTGAGATTACCAGCATCTTGCTTTTTTCATTGCATTAGCGATGGGTTGCAAAATACGAGCTTATTGCCAATGTATACTAATCAAAAACAGTGACATAATTTGATTAAAAGGCCTTCAATGTCAAGGCAGCCAATGGTTGCCATTGATGGCGTGATCCTCAGATGCAGAGAAGGCAGGTGGTGTGCAAGCCAAAGATTATTTTATTAGATATCAAGCAGAGATTTAAAAATAAAGAACACCAGCATGGTATAAGCAGTCAACCATGCGTAAAAATGCACAAGAAAGTAACTAAGAGGAAAACAAATGCAAAACATGAACTGCAGATGTGCGTACTCAACAATGCACCAGCCATCAAAGCCGAGGTGCTAGCATATAAACCCCTAAGATGGTAATTGGCAACCGGTGAATGTCTTATTTACCAAAAGGAAGCAGGTGTGTCAGTCAGTCTGTCAGTCAGTCAGTCGGTGAGTCAGTGGCTTTGACAAGGCAGGGGAAGTGCACAGGAAGTGGAAAATAAGAAGGAAGGAGCGAAAACTAACACAAAACACAGGGAAAAACAATGACATTTAAAGGTTTAAAATAAAATGAAGACATTACAAATTTTGTATTTTTGTTTAGGATTGTGCAGAAGCTCTCGTATGCATGTCTTTGCTGTCAGATTGGGAATGAATTTACCTATGACATTGACCATCTCACACCTGTTTTGTCTGTGGGCCTTGGCATGTTCTGTATTGCATGTTATTTTTTTTTATCTGGTTGGACACCACATGCAGACAGCTTGTCTCTAAGAAAGAGGATCTCTTCAACACCAAACTCACTTTTACTCTTGTTGAATTCTAGTCCATACTTTTGTATGCGTTCCATAACTATGTTCAGTCTCTCATTGTGCTCTTGGGCTGTGGATCCCCATATGATGATGTCATCAATGTAAACTCGAACTCCATCCAAGCCATATTTTAGGTGTTGACTTCATTGCGTAAGGCAGTTTAAGAAAGACATGTTCTTTTGGGACAGCTCACTCACCTGGCAGATCTTAATGGCTCCCGCCAGCGTCAGCTCAATCTCTTGTAGTAGCCTTGCTCTGACCTTTTTATCCTCCACGCCGAAGACAATCTGATGCCGAGTCCTTCAGCATCGTGAAGTTGCAGGACTGCACCTTCCGCCGCAAGTCCGTCAGAAACCTATCGCTTCCGCTGTGTACGAGACCACAAACACGTTCCTCTCGTACGTCTCGTTCTTCGGAGAACAGTGAGCGTCAAAATTGCTAAGCACTACATCCAACTTTTCATTATCGTCATGGCTGTCAAACACGAACGTGTTATATACTTTTATATTGCTTGAATAGCGTAGTGCAGGGGTAGGAAACCTATGGCTCGCGAGCCAGATGTGGCTCTTTTGATGACTGCATCTGGCTCTCGGATAAATCTGAGCTGACACTGCTTAACACAATAAGTAACGAATAATTCCACTTGTAATCAAAGTGTTAAAAATAACCTTCAAATATAAAACATGCTCATGCATTTGAATCCATCCATCCTTTTTTCTACCGCACTTGTTCAAGATGTTGCATTAAGGGTGAGAAGTGATTTATTTATTATTAGTTAGTTTAGGGCTTTCCCTCCTGGGGGTTCTTCAGACCACCAAGCACCGACATGAGAGCCTGTTTCAGGGTTACGATATTTTTTTTATTTTTCAATAAGTCTCTCAGTTGCTTTCCAGCAATTGTCTTTTTCTCTTTCGTTCTCGTTCGCACTCTGGCTCCAGCTCCAACCCTGTCTCTCCTCCTGGCTGGTGCTTATAAACAGAGCGACAGGTGATTAGATAAAAAAGCCCAGGTGGACCATCTACGCACCTGTCGCTGATTTCGAGGCTGGTCCTGGCAACACCCCGCTTCGCTGCAGGTCCGCACGCCACGCCCCCTCCAGAGCATCAGAATAGCAATGTTATTACAAAGAATAAGAGACCTATAATACTCTAGAAATGTTGGTCTTACTTAAAAATGCACACATTTAGTTGTGTTCAGTGTTGAAAAAAATATTCTATGGCTCTTACGGAAATACATTTTAAAATATTTGGATTCTTGGCTCCCTCAGCCAAAAAGGTTCCAGACCCCTGGCGTAGTGGGTAGAACGCCAGTGTCAGTAACCTGAGGGTGGCAGGTTCACTCCCCGTCTCTTACCATCCAAATCGCTACTGTTGTGTCCTTGGGCAGGAACTTCCCCCTTGCACGCGGTGCCGCTCACACTGGGGAATGAATCATGAATGATTGAGGTGGTTGACAGAGGGGCCGTAGGCGCAAACTGGCACCTTCTGTCAGTCTTCCCCAGGGCAGCTGAGGCTAAGAAAGTAGCTTACCACCACCAGGTGTGAATGAATGATGGGTTCTCACTTCTCTGTGAAGCGCTTTGAGTATATAAATCTAATCCATTATTATTATTCTCTGGCCTGTGGCGCTGCTGTAGTTAGCAGCAGCGCTACCTTTCTGGCTTCAGGCTTTGTCTCAAGTCCCACAGCCGCAACATACATGTGAAACTGCTGTTTGAGGGTGCGCCAGTTCTCGTCGACATTCCCCGTTAGTTTCAAACTTTCCGGTGGTTTTAAATCAATGTCGTCCAGTCGAGTTTACTCCTGGTACCATGTCATGTTCGTGTTTGAAGGATGAGGCCGTGTTGATAGCAAGTAACTTCGTTTTTATGACCTACATTCACAACAACATACATGTGACTCAGTGCAGTCTTGCTCTACCACGGTAAGTTGACTACGAACCAGCACTGCCCCCTAGCGGTCACACATGTAATGGCATCTAATCATAACACATTGGACATCTGTAAGTAATCACAACAACCCTGCGTCGCATTGTACCAAAAAAAAAAGATCAGCATTGTTATCTGAAAAAGGTAAACAAGCTTGCTTTTTTCAACAACTGTGTAAACTAAAGAAGAGTAAATTGTGTTTAATTTACCCTGTGGTGGCTTAAAATCATCGAATAGTCTTGCGATTTCGCCATGGAAATTCAATCTCACTTTAACAATTAGAACTGCACAAAAAGATCCGACATGACCAGAGGTGGGTAGTAACGTGCTACATTTACTCCGTTACATCTACTTGAGTAACTTTTGGGATGAATTGTACTTCTAAGAGTAGTTTTAATGCAACATACTTTTACTTGAGTATATTTATAGAGAACAAACGCTACTTTTACTCCGTTCTATTTATCTACATTCAGCTCGCTACTCGCTACTAATTTTTATCGATCTGTTAATGCACGCTTTGTTTTGGTTTGTCAGAAAGACCTTTAAAGTAGGATCCATCACATGCCTGCGTTTGTTACGGTTCAGACTCCTGCCAGCACCGATCATCCAACTGTGCGCACCTAGGGACATGCCCACGGGTGCACACATCCAGGGACGAGCCGCACGCGTCTCGGCCCTGCAGCAGCCACCAGCTGCAATCAATCACCGGCAATCGTCACACCTGACGGTAATGACGGAGCTGCCTTCATAGGCTCGGACAACCTGCGATCGCTCGCCGGATTATAGCCTTCTGAACCTGACACTCCCCGTGTCTCCTGTGATCCCCTGTTGTTACCCTTGCCTCCCGTACTGCTTTTTGGATTCCCGACCTCCCGCTTGGACACGTACCTCTCAACGCCTCTCGTTTGCCCTGGACCCTCTGCCTACCCCACGGACTTCCGCGTTCTCTCTTCACAACTTTTTGGTAACACACACCTCAGTTAAATTCTACATATAGTCTGTCACCCATTCCCTTTTGAATCTAGTTCACACTCCATTTCCTTAGTATGTTTTCTATTGTTTGATTTTGTATATATATATATATATGTGGTTAATATACTGTATACATACATATATATATATATATATATATATATATATATATATGTATATAGATAAATCTTTGGACATTACTGTCACCTGGTGTTAGTCTGCCGTCACCTCCCCATTAGTTAAACATAACAGCGTTTCACCAATCAAATGCAGTCACTGGTGACGTTTGACTCCGTTTCACCAATCAAACAGAGCCAGGCGGTCACATGATTAACTGCACATTTTTTTTATCCATCCATCCATCCATCCATCCTTTTTCTACCGCTTATTCCCTTTCGGGGTCGCGGGGGGCGCTGGCGCCTATCTCAGCTACAATCGGGCGGAAGGCAGGGTACACCCTGGACAAGTCGCCACCTCATCGCAGGGCCAACACAGATAGACAGACAACATTCACACTCACATTTATATATGTCAACATTTACAAACAGTTGGAAATAATAATCGAAATAAGTACAAAAACAGTACAAAACAGTATAAAAACCGTACAAAACAGCACCAGGGGGTTGTAAATTCAAAGTAACTAGAATAGAATGCAAAATATATATATATATAAAATACACAAAGTGCAAAGCCATATGCTCATTCAATCTCAGTAAATAACTTAAATTTGGAACACAACATCATTGTTTTCACAGATTTTTGGTTGTTAGAGGTGTTTTAATGTAGAGTTCTAAATCTTTTTTAAAGGCACAAAAAACAGGCCGGATATTGAGAAACTTACATTTATGAATATAAAACTTGGCCAATAGTATCAAGAGCTTGCAAATGTAAAATTAATTTTCAAATTTTTTTTTTTCAATACAGTGTAAAACCAAATATATATTATTGTTTTAGTTGCTTATGAGATATTCCTGGCTCGGAATTTGTTCTTTGCTATTTTTATGTTTTTGTGCATTACTTGTTGCCGTCATCATTGAACGAACAGGTTACTAATCAGTTACTTAGTACTTGAGTATTTTTTTCACAACATACTTTTTACTTTTACTCAAGTAAATATTTGGTTGACTACTCCTTACTTTTACTTGCGTAATACATCTGTGACGATCTCCGACCTCGATCCTCTGTTCCTTTGCAGGAAACACCACACCTTGGCTCAGTGGTTTACACTCTTTTATTCTATTTACAACAGTTGATAATGTTCAGAGTTCATTTTCAGCTTTTCAGTTTCTGTCTCTCACGCTCAACAGCGTGCTCCTCCGTCTGGCTCTCACTCCCAGTTTGCCAGCCGTGCTCATGGTTTCCAACGCTGCTGATAAAGGAAACAGGTCATTAGAGAACTCGTCCCAGCTGAGGTATCTGCTCACCTGATTGCTGCTTCACGACCGGCTGCCACACATGCTCCGCCCACAGGGGACGCGTAGGACACGCCCCTCTCCACATGCCTCCACCGCCCGATTCAGGCCAGGCAGTCGTCCGGCCGCGGTCACTCCCCCCCCTCCCCTGGGCGAGAGAGGCCATCTGACTCCCCGGCCTGTGGACCACCCGGAAGTTATAAGGCTGTAGCGCAAGGTATCACCGGGTGATCCTCGCGTTAGGTGGAGCCACTGGAGCGGTTTGTGGTCCGAATAGAGGCTGAAGGCGCGCCCCAATAGGTAGTAACGGAGGGCCCCCACCGCCCACCGGATGGCGAGGCACTCCCTCTCCACCGTGCTGTACCTCGCCTCCCGGTCCGACAGCTTACGGCTGAGATATAATACGGGGCGGTCGACCCCCCCACCTGCTGGGACAGTACCGCCCCCAGCCCCCGATTCGACGGGTCCGCCTGCAGACAGAAAGGGATGTCAAAATTAGGCATGTGCAGCACCGGCTCCTCACAAAGTGCTTTTTTTTACCTTCCCAAATCCCTGCTGGCACTGCTCCGTCCACTGGACCAGTTCGGGAGCACCCTTTCGGGTGAGGTCAGTTAATGGACCAGTCCAATCCGCGAACCGCGGAATGAACCTCCGGTAGTACCCTGCCAGTCCCAAGAACTGCTTCACCTCTTTATTTTTCTTGGGAGGTGGACAGGCTGCGATCGCCACCGTTTTGTCCACCTGCGGCCGCACCTGCCCCCCCCCAAGTGGTACCCCAGATACTGTACCTCCCTCCGTCCAACCGCGCACTTCGCCGGGTTGGCAGTGAGCCCCGCCCGCCTCAGGGACACGAGCACCGCCCCCACCCGCTGCATGTGTTGTTTCCAGCTGTCACTCTGGATGATGACATCATCCAAGTACGTAGCTGCGTATGCAGCGTGGGGCCGCAGCACCCGGTCCATGAGACGCTGGAACGTGGCAGACGCACCGAACAAGCCGAATGGAAGTGTTATGAACTGGTACAAACCGTCCGGAGTGGAGAAGGACGTTTTTTCCCTGGACTCTGGTGATAAGGGAATCTGCCAGTAGCCCTTGGTTAAATCCAGCGTGGTGAAAAAATTAGCAGTGCCCAGCCGATCTAGGAGCTCGTCGACCCGGGGCATTGGGTATGCGTCAAAACGTGACTGATCATTCACCCTGCGGTAATCTACACCGAAACGTACGCTCCCATCCTTTTTCCCTACCAAAACAATGGGACTACACCATGCGCTGTGAGATTCTTCTATCACTCCCATTTCAAGCATTTTTTTTAATTCCTCTCTCACAACTTTACGCTTGTGTTCGGGGAGCCTGTATGGCCTAGACTGCACCGTAATCCCCGGGCTAGTCTCAATGTGGTGTCGGATGAGATTTGTGCGGCCGGGCCGTGATGAAAACACGTCAGAAAAGCGCCGCTATAACTCAGCTACCTCCGCCCGCTGTGCCAATGTGAGCTGGTTGTCACAGGAAAGCGGAGGGGTGGGTCCAGAGTGCGGGACCTCTGGCCCCAACTCCTCTTCCTCCTTCACCACCGTCGCCATGGAAACAGGCTCCGCCTGTCTCCATGCCTTCAGCAGATTAATATGATATAATTGTGTGTCCCCCCAACGGTCCGAGCGCCGAACCTCGTAGTCCACATCACTCACTTGCCGTGTGACCTCAAAGGGTCCTTGCCACTTTGCCAGTAATTTAGAGCTTGAAGCTAGAAGTAATACAAGCACTTTTTCTCCCGGTGTGAATTTACGCAGTTGAGTCCCCTTGTTGTACGTGCGGCGCTGACGCTCTTGGGCAGGGAGCAAATTCTCGCGTGACAAGTGCCCCACCTGGTGGAGTTTTGCTCGCATGTCAAGGACGTATTGTATTTCATTTTTGCTGGAGCATGGACTCTCCTCCCAGCTTTCTTTAATAACGTCCAAGACTCCGCGAGGCCTCTGGCCATACAATAACTTGAACGGTGCAAAACCAAGCGAGGCCTGAGGTACCTCCCGCATCGCAAACATGAGGGGATCCAGCCATTTATCCCAATTTTGTTTGTCCTCGTGAATAATCTTACGGATCATTGTTTTCAGTGTTTTATTCAGCCGCTCCACCAGCCCATCAGTTTGCGGATGATACACACTGGTGCGGATCGATTTTATCCCCAATAATCCGTACAGTTCTTTTATTGTGCGCGACATAAAGGACGTGCCCTGGTCAGTTAAGATCTCTTTCGGGATCCCAACTCGGGAAATGACCTTAAACAGTGCTTGGGCAACACTTTTGGCGGAAATAGAGCGCAGCGGCACTGCCTCGGGATAGCGCGTTGTGTAATCCACTAGGACTAAAACAAAGCGATATCCCTGTGTGCTCGGGTGAAATGGTCCGACGAGGTCCATGCCCATTCTTTCGAATGGGACCTCTATGAGGGCGTAATGGTGCCTTTGTGGCGGCCGCTGGATTCACCAGCTGGTAGTCCGGGCAGACGGCGCACCAGCGGCGCACATCCGCCCGGAGGCCTGGCCTATAGAAACGGACCATGACCCGATTAAGTGTCTTGTCATACCCCATATGTCCAGCCATCGGGTTTTCATGCGCCGCCTGGAAAACCATTTCCCGGTGTCGTTTTGGCACCAACAACTGGGTGCATTCCTCCCCTGTTTGCGTGTCACGGGCCACTCGGTAAAGTCTATCCCTAATTACTGAAAAATGAGGGAATACCCGCGCTTTCCCCGGGCGCACCAGCTGACCGTCAATAAAGTCGACCTGGTCCCAGGCCTCGCGCAAGGTTTCATCACGGGACTGTTCGAGGGGAAAGTCCTCCGTAGGTGACCATCGAGGAGCCGGGGGGGCCTTCCCGCGAAGCCGCCGCCGGTTCACGCTCTGCACTCCCGGATGAAACCGCGTCGCCACTAAGAACAGCGCGAATATTCCCCTCTCCTACTGTCCGTGAACGCACCCCAACACATTGTGCCAATAAATCTCTGAACGCCGGCCAATTCGTGCCCAAAATTACGGGGTGCGAGAGGTGCGTACTTACAGCTACCTCGACTTTATGTTTTTGTTTGCCATATGCAATTTCCACTGGTACAATTGGATATTCGTGCACATCCCCATGAATACACCTGATTTTCACCCCTGTTGCTTGCCTCAAAACCCCGGGCCGAACCAGATTCTGGTGGATCAAGGACTGCTTACAGCCCGAATCCACCATCGCCCGGTATGTACCCCATTGTAACCTTACCGGTACACGGTACGTCTCTCCGTGATCGGGCGCAGGTGGTGGAGGCCCGACAACCCACATCACCTGCCCCACCTCAATCAGGGAGCACTCCCTGCGCACGTGACCGGGCTGTCCGCACCCCCAACACACCGGGCCCAGCATTTGATTTGCAGTCTGTGAGGGAAGCCCTCTATCTGCAGCGCCGGCACCCTGCAACAAAAAAACACCAGTTAGTTTGTGATTTTCCTGCGTCCCCCATTTTGTGGTATGTGTGTGTGTGGGTGTGTGTATGTGCATTTTGCTTTCTGTCCGCCTGGGGAACCTGTCCGTGTTGCCCAGGCGACTTTGCTCTCTCCATCGTCCCCCATCGCGGGGCGAGCCGACGGCGGGGTGCTGCAGCGGGTTCCGTGGCCATCCTTGGTGTCGCCTCCCGCTGCACGGCCAGGTGTTCCTCCGCAAGTTTTACAACTACCTTGTAGTAGTTTTACAACTACCTTGTGGTACCTGACCCAGGCTGCGGTCCTCGTCGGGATGGCCTCCAAGAATCGCTCCAGGACTATGGCCTTCAGCATCCCCGGGTCCTGACCATTTGGCTGGAGCCATCTCGTCGCTGCGTCTCTCAGCCGGCGCGCAAAGACGAATGGCCGGTCTTCTGGTTCCAGTCTCATCGCCCGGAACCTCCTTCTGTGGTCTTCCTTGCTGCTGCCGACCCGGTCTAAGATGGCATGTCGGAGGTTGGCGTATTGCATGCGGGCGGTTGCCGGGAGACTCAACACCGCCCGCTGCGCCTCCCCCACCAGGAGCGGCAGCAGCTTCGCGCCCCACTCCTCTTCCGGCCATCTGTTCGTCACCGCCGTTGCTTCGAACACGTCAAGGAAGGTTTGTGGATCCTCCCCCTCCACCATACGCTTCATGGTCGAGGTTCCTCCTGTTGTCTCTGCCCTGTCCATCAAGGTTTTCAGCAGCTGCGCCTGCTGCTGACTTGCCGCTGACACTTGCGCCAGCACTTGGCCAAGCGCTTCCAGCGGGGTTGGTGCCGACATTTTCTGTGGGTCCTTATTTTTTTAGTTGGGTGCCACTGTGACGATCTCCGACCTCGATCCTCTGTTCCTTTGCAGGAAACACCACACCTTGGCTCAGTGGTTTACACTCTTTTATTCTATTTACAACAGTTGATAATGTTCAGAGTTCATTTTCAGCTTTTCAGCTTCTGTCTCTCACGCTCAACAGCGTGCTCCTCCGTCTGGCTTTCACTCCCAGTTTGCCAGCCGCGCTCATGGTTTCCAACGCTGCTGATAAAGGAAACAGGTGATTAGATAACTCGTCCCAGCTGAGGTATCTGCTCACCTGATTGCTGCTTCACGACCGGCTGCCACACATGCTCCGCCCGTAGGGGACGCGTAGGACACGGCCCTCTCCACAACATCTTTAAAGAAACAGTAGTCTTACTTGAGTACAATTTATGGCAACTCTACCCACCTCTGGACATGACACTTGATGTGGCTCCTTTTTGACTGACGGGTTGTTTCCAATGTTTAATAGTCAGTGTATATTATGCAAATATGTAGTTAAGTGGTCAGTAACCATTGGGCTGTTGAATGAGAGTAATATGAATTTTGCAAACATTTGATAAAACATCACTTGAGACGGCCAATTACTTCACATGACCTGGCCTTTGTTTTGATATCTATTACAGTAACAATTTCACTGTGTTGGAAAAAGTATCAGGTCGTTTATTTCAACAATGCTCATAATAATGCTGTCTTGGTCCCTCAGACTGTTAGGTTAATGTGATATATGAGATACTATAAAAGTGTCAGAGTGTTGAAGCTGTGTTTGATCTATTTCATTTGCAGTTTTATATCCAGGTCCACTAGATCAATCTTTCAGATGAAACTGAAAGATTGCAAATTGATTGATGTGATGAACCAAAAATGTCTTATCCTCAAATCTGTTTTCAGTTTTCCATTTTTTTTTATTTTTTTTTTTCTAATTTGGGACTTTGGACTTTTTTATATTTATTGAAATTTTAAACATTGTGTATCGTTTTGAAGGGCAGAGCATGATTTGCTTTAAATCTAAGGTGGGCCCCTGAGTACTATTTGTGGGACACAAAGGAAACAACACACTTTCTTTACCATTATTGTTATATAATGTTGCTGTTTCATTACTTCCAATTTCTCTTGTAAATAAACACATATGATTTTAAAAGTAAGAAAATATTCCTCACATGTATCTCTCTTGTCTGTTTTTATGAAGGTGTTTTGAATTGAGAGAAACAAGTGTTTAATTTCAAGCTTAGTTTGTCAATAACTAATATTTAGTACAGTTTGTAAGTTCAGACATAGTGCTCACAAGGACAGCAAAGCATTAAAGACCGACAGCACCCCAGATAACCAAAATTTCATTAACACGTTATCTTTACGTATTTTTTGGTTATGAAATTAAATCTGACAGTCATTTCCCATAATAAAAATTAGTTTTTGGGTAATCGATATACGACCCCTTTCCCTCCCCAGACTCGATTTGTCGCCCCTCTCATCAACATAACTGGAGTACATTTCCCTGCATAGACAGTGTGAAACTGTCATGTAAAAAGGCATTTTCGTCACTTAATTGCTTGTTTTTGTTGCCCTGGTCCATTATTATTTAAAAACTAATATGGTTGATATTAAGAGCGAAAGAGAAATATAAAATAATTGCCATTTCCGGACTTCCATGTCCTCTTCCATAGACAAAATTGACTTGGTTTCTTCTTGCTCTTGCAGCATCTCAAGAATCTTGAGGAAAACATCAGTAGAAGAGGACAATTAGCCAATTACTTCCTTTTTCCTCTTGCCTTTGAGCACTTGGTGTGCTTTTCTTTCTCCATTTTTTTGCAGGTTCTGACTCAGTCTTTCTTCCTTCAGGACACTCCTGATTTTTGGGATAATTCATTTTTTCCATCCAAAATCCGGCCAATACCTTTCATATTTGAAGTCAGAATAATTAAAATGATCGCTGCAAATTACACTCTTCTCGCTTAATCCGTTCCATTTTGCGCGGGTGAATTCGACTTGAGAGGTCCATACTTTCCTCATATTCCCATCATTTGGAAATGTATGCAGTGTATGCCCTTCTTTTGTTCCATTGCTACAACCTGCAACAATGCATCTGGCAGAGATATTTGATTATTCCTTCAAATTCCGTGCAAAAATATAATGAAGATGCTAAAAAAAACATACAATGCAATGTGATACTGCCTCCACTCTTCTGTAGGCAACGTCAGCAAAATGCAGCTAAAAGTGGGCGTTCCAAAATGTGCTGAAATGTGTTTGAAAACAAGCGCAAAACCACGACTGTGTCTATTTTGGGGGGAATCTTACCTGTAGACATAATTTTAGGTCCAGAACTAAGAAATACGTGCCAATGTTGTCAACATCAGATGTGATGGTTGGTACAGCAGTACAGTATATAAACTCTGCAAAGGAGTCATTGTTGGCCAGTTTATTTGAAATAAACAGGTAATATGTTTCGGGGATGTGGAATCATATAAATATTTTTTAAGTGTGGCAAACAAGGCTGTTCATTATATTTTGATAGCAGGGCCTGCATCCTGTCATTAGCATCACAGCCTTTGCGGCCTGTGAACACAAACTTTGATACATAACTGTGACAACTAAATTATGTAGGGAATTATAGCAGGTTTGGGACAGTTAAGTATAAGTTTAAAACACATTTTATTAACCAAAAACTTAAATAAATAATAATATTTAGTATTTTAAAAGACAACATAATACAGTTGTACGAGTCAGTTTTCAAAATAAACATTTGCCTTGGTTTTCGTACTGTATGCCATCTGGATTATTGTACGCTTAAACATAACATGTTACAAACTAGAGTTAAATATCACTGTAATGTATTGAACTGAGTAAATGTGTATTGTCATTGTCAGGTTCAAACATCGATGACAGCTATTAAAAAAGACAACGAGCAAGGAAATATACAGAGACATAATTCAATTTTGCTCAATTCGAGGAGAAACGTGTCGACCTCTAACCTCCTACAGTGTCACCCATGCTCTGGCGAAAGATTGTACGCCACCTCTTTTTATTTGGAATTTCCCTGTTTACATAACAACACCTTTTTCTAAAGGAATGGGGGGTATGTAAACAGCCATTGTTTTCGGTCACATCATCACAAAAGAAAACGATGCTTCGGGCTTCGACTGGTCCTGGATCGAGCTTGGGCAGGTCTTGGATCAAAATGGATAACCCCTCCCGTCACCTCCCATCGCACACAACTGAATTTTCCAATGTAACAAAGACAGCCTCTCGTCTGTTCACTGGAAACTCAGAGAACGGAAAGTTTTTTGATGATTTACATACAAATTTTCTGACAGTCACGTGATGCGTGTGTCCACTGAAATAGTGTATTAAGCTAAGTGTAAAGCTAGAGTACACTGTGTTCACATACCAGTGCTAATTCAATTATTAGGCTGTAATAAATGTTTGTATTTTCCATAAATGTACTGTATGTTTAAGTGCCACTAAGTAATTACTGTGTGTTCATAGAAAATATAAAATGCTGAGGTCTTATTATGCAAAACTGACTTGTTTTAGCTTTTTGGCACCGTTTTTTGTGTATTTATATCCCCATAACTTCTGAAAATTTGAATCCAAACCGTAGAGGCATGGCGGATATAATATTAATACACTTTTGCTGCTTTTCAAACAAGGGTTTGGAAATTGAGATGCTAGTGACGTACTTGCCATAATTACGTCAGAGGATATCTCCGTATATGGTCGAAGTTTACCTGAAAAGCTTTGCACTAGTTCACTATATTTATTCAGTTTTAGTCCAAAGTTGGAGTCAAAAACGTCCTTCTTTTTTGCTATTCTCTTGTTGTGGGGCAGACTAGCTCATACATGCACATGCATGCTAAAATCCTCCGCTGTTGCCATTTGTAATACAAATTGTCATAGAGTTCTAACTTATATCTGTCAGTACACTTAGTATTGAAGCACTAAAAACCACAACATGGCTGACTGGGAGAAGACGCAGTCTAAAATGGCTTGGCTCGGAGGAGGGCTTTGGCACGTAAATAAAACTGCCCACAAAACGGCACATTCATAAGAGTCCGTCAGAAAGCGGCTTGAAGATGGACCAAGATGGTATGTAGACCACAGGGGAGTTATTTAAATGGAGGGGAAAAAATCATATTATGACCCCTTTAAAGACAAGTACATATAAATATAGTAAAATAATATTGACATGGGTTTTGAAATAGACTACTTTAATAAATACGGTTGTTAGAGTAATAAATAGGTTCAAACCGTAAGTAAAAAGAATGGTTTAAAAGCATTATAACACAATATATTAAGGTTATTAAGGTATTTGTTTACAAAGTAAAACAAATATAACAAGTCCCAGCATGAGTGATGCTAAATGTATGAAGTATCGGGCAGCTGAGGGAACTCTTGTTAATTTATAGTGGGAATGCCAGAGAATAAAAGAGCAATCACATTCCTATATGTAAAAATCCCAATGACACTTCAAAAACGTGTATTCTTGGTGATCTGCATCAATTTAGCTACGTGTCATCAAAGAGTAAAAATGCATTTCTTTCAATATGACATCACATGGACAAAGATATGACCTTCAGGAGTAAAGTTCTGTAGTCAGATGAAACAAAAATTGAGCTGATTGGAGGCACAATACCCAGCAATATTTTTGGAGGAGAAAATGTCAGGCCTTTAATCCCAGGCACACCATCCCTACTGTAAAACATTGTGGCGGTAGTATTATGCGCTGGGCCTGTTTTGCTCACAATGGAAGTGGTGCTTTAAATGGGACAATGAAAAAGGAGGATTACCTCCAAATTCTTCAGGACAACCTAAAATCATCAGCCCGGAGGTTGGGTCTTGGGCGCAGTTGGGTGTTCCAACAGGACAACGACCCCAAACACATGTCAAAAGTGGTAAAGGAACGGTTAAATCTGGCTTAAATTAGGGTTTTACAATGGTTCTCCCAAAGTCCTGACTTCAACATGTGGACAATGCTGAAGAAACAAGTTCATGTCAGAAAGCCAACACATTTTGCTGAACTGCACCAATTTTGTCAAGAAGAGTGGTCAAAAATTCAACCAGAAGCTTGTGGATGGCAACCAAAAGCGCCTTTTCGTAGTGAAACTTGCCAAGAGACATGTAATCAAATATTAACATATGTATACTTTTGACCCAGCAGATTTGGTCACATTTTCAATAGACCCAAAATAAATTAATAAAAAATACAAACTACATGAATGTTTTTTGTGACCAACAAGTATGTGCTCCAATCCCTCTATCAACAAGAAAATAAGAGTTTTAGAAATTATTAGAAACTCAAGACAGCTATGACATTATGTTTTTTACAAGTGTATAGCATGTAAACTATTGATCGCGACTGTACATTACCACAATACTAAATAGCTTATTTATAAAAAATCTAAATGTGAGTTTGTTAAGGCACATTAATTGATCAAGCTCAAGCTCAAGCTGATTGTGGTTTGCTACATGATGTCCTGGCCCTTCAAGGAAAAAAAGACAAGATGTGAATGGAAAAGGTCTAGTTTTTAGTTACCTAGTCTAGTTTATTGTCCTATGTATCTATTTCCGTTGGCATGTGTACATATCTAACCTCACTGACAAAGGCAGTCCAAATATTTGATGTGCACACACACTCACTCACGCCCATTCTATTAGGATAATAGACAACACACACATTATTCAAATATCCAAAGGGTTATCGTCATATCAGACCACTGTACTTAGGCTTCTGAATAAGGCATCAGTGGCATAAAAAACCTTCCCGATACATACTTAAAAGGGGAACATTATCAAAATTTCAGAAGGGTTAAAACCAATAAAAATCAGTTCCCAGTGGCTTATTTTATTTTTCAAAGTTTTTTTCAAAATTGTATCCATCATGGAATATTCTGAAAAAAAGGCTTTAAAGTGCCAAATTTTTGCTATCTGTGAAGGCACCGTCCATTTTCTTGTGATGTCATCCAGTGATGCCAATACAAACAAATATGGCTGATAGCACAGCAAGATATAGCGACATTAGCTCGGATTCAGACTCGGATTTCAGCGGCTTAAGCGATTCAACGGATTACGCATGTATTGAAACGGATGGTTGGAGTATGGAGGCAGATAGCGAAAACAAAATTGAAGAAGAAACTGAAGCTATTGAGCGAATAGCTATTGACGCTATTCGGCCATGTCTGCCTTAGCATCGCCGGTAAAATGTGCAGACCAAACGATCGGGACTTTTGCATCTTGTGACACTGGAGCAACTTAAATCCTGGATTGGTAAGTGTTTGTTTGGCATTAAATCTGGGTGAAGGGAAACGCTGGATGCAAATATAGCTACAAATGTACACACAGCTCGCCTAAATAGCATGTTAGCATCGATTAGCTGGCAATCATGCCGCGACCAAATATGTCTGATTAGCACATAAGTCAATAACATCAACAAAACTCACCTTAGTGATTTCGGTGACTTTATCGTTGGAAATGCATCTGCAGGATATCCATACATCTCTGTGCCATGTCTGCCTTAGCATCGCCGATATAATGTGCAGACCAAACGATCGGGACTTTCGCATCTTGTGACACTGGAGCAACTAAATCCGTCGATTGGTAAGTGTTTATTTTGGTATTAAATGTGGGTGGAGGGAAAGGCTGGATGCAAATATAGCTACAAATGTACATACAGCTAGCCTAAATAGCATGTTAGCATCGATTAGCATGCCATTTTAATCGATGCACACTCTACGTAAATCAATTTGAATCCGTCCCTGATCGCGTTGTTACACCCTCCGACAACACACCGACGAGGCATGATGTCTCCAAGGTACGGAAAACATTCGATAAAACGGAAAATAACAGAGCTGATTTGACTCGATGTTTATAATGTGTTTGAGAAAATGGCGGATTGACTACTTAGGTGACGTCACCTTGTGACGTCATCGCCACAAGAACAAATAATAGACAGGCGTTTAATTCGCCAAAATTCACCCATTTAGAGTTCGGAAATCGGTTCAAAAAATATATGGTCTTTTTTCTGCAACATCAAGGTATATATTGACGCTTACATAGGTCTGGTGATAATGTTCCCATTTAAATATCACGTACACACATATGGTCTGGTGATCATTCACACAGATGCAAGTGAAGCATTCGCTGTCTGTCCAAGTTCGCTCAGTGATTAAAGGCAAATGTCGGGGATTTAACTTGGACAGGTAGAGAGCGATAGACAGGAGCAAAGAGAAGTGCTTTCAGGTCCTCAATTTTTAAGCTCCATATTTGTCAAGAAAAAACAAACAGAAGGTGATAAAAAAAACGGCATGCCATTCTTTTTTTTTTTAAACTCACTCCCACTACAAGATAATTATTTATTGAAACAGTGTAATCCCCTAATGAAAATAGACAGGGATATCAGAAAGTAAAACAGTACAAGGAGACATTAACGCAAAACGACATGCTTCATATCTAAAAAGTGTAACCCAAGTGTTCTTCTCCCCAGTGACATGATCGGAGGCCAAAACCGTCTCAACTGACTTCTTTTTGCAATGAAGGAAAAGAAGCTTTGTGGGCCATGGCCATGGTTTTGGTCATGTGAGGGATCGGTACATACCCTATATTGCCAAAAGTATTTGGGCACCCATTCACATTATCAGAATCAGGTGTCCTAATCACTTGGAGGAATTATGGTGTGGGGTTGTTTTTCAGGAGTTGGGTGGCCCTTTAGCTCCAGTGAAAAGAACTTTGAATACTCCAGGATACCAAAATATTTTGGACCATTCCATGTTCCCAACCTTGTGGGAACAGTTAGGAGCAGGTCCCTTCCTCTTCCAACATGACTGTGGATGACAGAGTCTGGTGTGGATGAACTTGACTGGCCTGCACATAGTCCTGACCTGAACCCGACAGAACACCTTGATGAATTAGTACGGAGATTGAGAGCCAGACCTTCTCGACCAACATCAGTGTGTGACTTCACCAATGCGCTTTTGTAAAAATGGTCGAAAATTCCAATAAACACACTCCGCAACCTTGTGGACAGCCTTCCCAGAAGAGTTGAAGCTGTAATAGCTGCAAAAGGTGGACCGACATCATTTTGAACCCTATGGGTTAGGAATGGGATGTCACTTCAAGTTCATATGTGATTCAAGGCATACAATATAGTGTATGTTTTTACATTTTCTATAACTTGGGGAGAGAAAAATATCCTACTACATCAGTAGGCCTTTAACTGTATCTTGCACGTGTTACTGTAATGTTACCATACCTTTACTTGATGCCGTTTCTATAATAATTGTTACTACCTGAGCAAAAAAACAGTAAAAACATAGCAGATTTTCCAAAAGTGTTTTGTTTACATTTTCCTTTCTTAAAGCTTATGGATTGTAATGCACTGAAGTTGTTAAGTCTACTATTTGTTCATAATTATTTCAGGAACCGCCTGCTTTGTCTATCAAATAAATAAATAAAGACTCAATGAAATTGTCTGAGAATGAAGAGTGCTTAAAATGCCGCATGTCAACATCTCCGTTTGGTGCCACACTAACAAAATGCCCAAGCAACCATTTCAGATCAAGACCGTATGAAAAAATTAGTCAACAACAGAAATAACGTCCGCATAAACTTACCACATAGTGAAGGACATAAACCATTTGATTTCATATCATGCAGCTCATTTTTATTTGACATTTATTGAAATATCTTGTGTGACATCATGCATAAAAGTGCACTTTATTAGTTTTAAATTATTGTAGTTGCGTTCGGTACAAAAAGTGCACTTTAATTTAGTGTTGTTTTGACATCATGACATCATGCACAAAGGTGCACTAATAGCTTGATTTAAAATGTCTCTGACAATCTTGCACTTTCTGTTTTGAAATGACATGAATGTTTGTGCCACTGATTAATAACTGTTAAATAAATACAGTTTTGATCAATTGACTTAGTTGTGATTTCCTTCTCTGCATGAAAGTTTAAAATGAGCTTAAAATGGAGTATGAACAATAATTTTTTAATGTTGACACATAGAATCATCATACTGCTGTGATTATATGCATCAAGTGTGAATTCAAGGCTAAGCCAAAATATCGAGATATATATAGTGTATTGTGTGTGACATGGCTTAAAAATATCAAGATATTAAAAAAAGGCCATATCGCCCAGCCCTACATTAAATATATTCAAATCCTTCAGGAGCTAGCATTTGCATTGGTTAAAGGGTAGGCGATTATCATCACACTTAAACATCTTTGTCATGTAAATGCTGCAGGGTTAGTACAGCCAAAAGTTTGTTGGGCATTGCTTCTGAAATATTTTCTATTACTCACCCCTTGGAAGAAGAAAATATTTGCCCCCCACCCCCGCACTCTCAATGTAACTACAAATAGTATAATTTGTTATAACTTTAACCCTGCATAACATTGTAAACTTATTAACGTAAACTTGTTTCCTGGTCTCCCACTGTGGTTACAGTGAAGCAAAAGTGCTGCATACGCTGGTATGGCAAAAAAAAGTTTGTTCCCCGAGATCACATGCGCCCCCCAGGAGGGCGCCCTACTGTTTGAGTGAGAAGGGGAAACTAGGTAAAACACAGCACACTGACAAAGCTTAACCTGTTGTTACTATAACAATCTACAAGCTTAATAAAGTTCGCTTTTGATTTTCTTCCCCTCCATTTATCTCCTTTCTTTTGTAAGTTATCATTACATATGTGTATTGTTGCATTTGAAACGCCTGCATTGTTGATGATAGAGATCATTTATTTGTATTATTCATTATCAACAGTGGTATTTCTATTGTTCTTTTTATTGCTCCATCTGTAGTGCAATAATGTTCATTGTCATATTGTGTTATCAATATTTACTGTGACGATTGTGAGGCATCGTGATGCGGGTTCGTTCTTTCTTGATGCAGTTGGGCTACGGACACAGCATGAAGTTAAGAACCAAAGATTTATTTCATAAATAAAACTATGAAACAGAACAACTGGTAATAGGCACAAAAGGCAAAACAAACAAAACTAGCATGGGATCTAGAAAAAAACAAAAGCATAGCGCGTAGGCTAGCGAGTACAAAACTGGAATCGGGAATCAGGGTCGTCACTGTTGTATAAAACACAAACTAGGAAGCAAGAACGAGTGACAAAAGAAGGCAGGCTTGAATCAGGTCAGTAATTACAAAAACAGGTGTGCGTCTGGAAACAAGTGGCAGGTGAAACAAATTAGTAACTATGCTGACAACATCAAACAAGGAAGTGCAACCAGGAACTAAGGCAAACGTTAGCAGAACATAACAAAAGGACTCAAAACCTGAACAGCGGATCATAATAATTTACTCCACTAACAGCTTCTATGCTATCAATTTTGTATCATATTTGTACATATCCTATTTGCTGATGCTGTTCTGTCGTGGTTGTGTTTGTTGTGTGTAGAGCAAATATGGGCATTTACATCAACAATATGATTTGCCTGAGTAGCCGGAAAAGACAAAAAAAAAAAAACGCCAAGTCGCCACCTCATCACAGATTGTTGATATAATAATTGTATTATTTTATAGACTTTGTCAGTGTTAACAGACTCATGTTTTCTGCAGTACAGTTCTTGCAGAGGCCCAACTTCACAAATCCACATTTCTAAAGAAGTTTTGTGCACAAGCACAGCCTGAATCACATTTTATTCCAATGTTGTGATTTATTTAAAAAATTTGGCTGGAAAATGTGCGTACCAGCACGCAAACTTTTGAGCTACGGTATGCACATGTTGGGGGCTTTGAGAACTGGAGACTCCAATAGGGATGTGATATTGTACATTAAGTCATATTACTTACACTCACACGCATGCACACACACAATTCATTTTGTATCAAGCCTAACCTATCCTACATGTGTTCCTCTACCAACACTTTGATCTGTACATCCCTTTTGAAAGTGCCTGTTTATCGTTCCGTAACTATTTAACTCCCGTATGACTTTCAAAAGGTGCAAGCCAGCGTGTTTCTTAAATAAATCAGTCCATCAAATGACCATTATGATTTATGGCGGGAATAGAACATGACACCAAATTGCATTAACAGCTAGAAAAGCATTCAAAGAGGCCTTACGCTACAGTATATCTCCCAATAGTACAGAATCCTTTCAACAAATCCTGAATCCCAACGGGTATCTGGATCATCCCCCAGAATCATATCACCTGTTACTTACTCCATTTCAATGATTTCCTGAAAGTTTAATCAAAATCCGCCCATGACACATATGTTCTGGTCCTGTCCTTGTCTGAAAGCCTACTGGACTAATATGTTAAAGCATCTTGCTGATGCATTAAATTTTAAATTGACGCCTTGTGCAGAATTGGCTATATTTGGAATTCCACCAAACTATCAAAAAATTAAGCAGACTTTTAGGGATAGTATTGCCTTTGCATCATTAATAGCTCGTAGAAGGATTTTATTGGAGTGGAAATCACAGTTTTCCCCCAAGGCTGTCAGGGTTATTTGGTGTCGAACCCCAAGATGCAGAGATGGAGGCAGGCATGGAGTGAGCAAACATGATTTAATAAAGATACTAAGACAAAATCAAACAAAGGGTTCAAACCAAAAGCACGAACGTGGGCGGATAATAAACAAAAGGACTTTAGCATAGAAGCTAACAAGAAACAAAAAGGAACTTTAGCATGGAAGCGAGAGCATAACAAACAGAAAAACTGGAAATAGCTAATGTATGACAAAAACAACTTACCGCTACGACGACCAGGACACGATGTAGCACGACAGGTAATAGCTGAAATGATGCCAGACACGACAGGTAGCAAAGACACAAGAGTGACATGAGGCAACGACAATACAAATGACAATACAATGATCCAGCAACTGACACAAGACAAAGCTGGTACAAATAGGAGCGGGCTGATTGGCAAAGGGTGTGGCCAGGTGCCAATCAGGCGCAGCTGAGGAGGAACACACAACTCAGGGAACAAGACAGGAAGCTGACAAAATAAGAGCACTAGACAGGAACTAAGGACAGGAAATACTAAACACACAGAGGAGAAACGAAAACACAAAAAAACTGTCAGTGACAAGCCTGACAAAGGCCTCCCTATGGCTTAAGGACCTCATGTTTTTCTTAGATTTAGAGAAAATTAAATGTAATCTGAGGGGTGCACCAAAACAATTTGACTTGACTTGGGGCTACATAATTAGTTACATATCTAAATTAAAGACATTATAGTATACATGTGATACTCTCTGTTGACAATTAACCTTTTTACTTATCTCAACTCTCTTTGTTGTTGTTGTTTTTATTCAATGACACTTCTCTGTATGTTTGATTTGTATTTTTGCTGTTACCTTTTTTTTTCTCCTTTTAATTAATTATTGTGATTCTTTATCTGTTTGTGGTGAAGAAGAAGGTAGGACATTGCTACCCTCTGTGACTGAAATGTAGGAGGGGCGGTGGCAGGGGGTGTTATTATTTTACTTATATATTTTTCCTGTAATTTTTTTATTATTATTTTTTTTTTGTATCTGTGATCTCAGTATTTGTATTATGATTTCCTTATCAAATTAATAAATACATATTATAAAAAATAAAAAAAATCCGCCCTTTGCTTTGTGAGCTATGACTGAACCGTGTTGTCATTATCTGCTCTCGTTGTCACTGTGGGTAGAGGCGTGGAGGTTATAATAAAATCGCCTACCTGCAACAGGTTTAGTGCTAGGACCATATTCTGGATTCCGTAATTTGATTCTCAGTGTTGGATGGAAAGCTCTAGCAGGCCAATATTTGGCCCGCATGGCCGCCAGTTGTAATTGTCTGCTCTATAGACAAACATCTCTACAGACTGAGGATTTCAAGCAATAACTATTAAAAGCTACTCGTTGACAATATCGCTCTCCAAACACCCGACTGTTTCACCTTCTGTTTCTGTCTCCCTGTTAACGGTAATTGAGCTTACCCTGCACCTTATTTAGAGCAACAACCTGACGGGCAAGTTGTTAAGTAGTAGTTAGTTTGGTTTTGTTTTGGTATTTTTATAGCAGACAGCCTTGACATCAAGTTGTGACTTTTATCCTGCTGCTTTGTATTTGACTGCAAACAATGTCATTGGAGACTCAACAAAACCACATCATCTGCAGAGAGTGGAGATTGCCCCAAGGTCCCAAAACTGGACTCTCCTCATTTCAGTGGCATGGCTATTGTAATTCCTGGATTCCTGGGTTTAAACCCCATCAGGGAGGTTACATTGGAGCTGTTATCCAGAAAAACATTTATAGTAAACCTCACTCCCTGTTGCCTTAAGAGTTGTGCTGTCCCACAAGCTCTTTGGCTAGTGCTCTCAGCTCTCAATCCGGGGTCTTGGGTTTGAGCCCTGGGCCGGTCGAAGTAGGTTACATTGATGCTGTGACCTAGATTTAAAAGTTTGGTTTAGGTGGGTTAGTGCGTGAATGCAAGCTGGTGGAAAACAGTGCAAATATACTTGTAGTAAGTTTCACTACCAAATGAATTGGTGACAACTCTGCGCTGCTGACCCGTCTCCACTCAGGATGGTCTCCTGCTGGCCCCACTATGGACTGGACTATCACTATTATGTTAGATCCATTAGAGGGTGTGTGGTTGTGGGAGGGTGGGGGTGGGGGAATCTGAACTGAGGATGCCGTTGTGACTTGTGCAGCCCTTTGAGACACTTGTGATTTAGGACTATATAAATAAACATTGATTGATTGATTGATTGAATTGAGGGTTGTATTGGACCATCAGTTGACAGATCTGGTTTTTAGCTTGTTAGCTAGTGCTCTCAACTCTCAATCAGTGTAACTGGGTTTGATCCCTGGGCTTGACCAGGTAGGTTATATTGGTGCTGTGACCTGAATGAAAGTGAGGTTTAGGGGGGTTACTGTAACGAGGTTAGCTGGTACAAAGCTGTGTAAAAGTACTTTAAGCAAGCCTCACTTCCTCCAGCCTTATGAGTTGTGCTGGACCATGAGCTGACAGCTGAGGATTTTCGCTTTTTGGTTAGCACTCAAAACTCTCAATTGGGAAATTTGGGTTCGAACCCTGGGCTGGACCAGTCGGGTTATACTGATGCTGTGACCTGGCTAAGAGTTTAGTGGCATGAGTGTACCGGACGCCAGCTGGTGCAGTTGTGTAAAAAAGTATGTTGGTATACCTCACTCTGTGACGCTTTCAGCCTTGCATTGAACCAACAGGCATTTAGCTCAATGGCTAGTGCTCAATTGGGGGACTTGGGTTCGAGCCCTGGGTTACGTCATATAATTATGTCAGACATTATCACTCACTGGAAACATGTATTATACTTGGTAAACAATATGACCATAGTCCTTGCTCAGTTTGTATAGTGATCATTAAAATGTTGAGGCAGCTGGATTCCTTAAAATACAGGTACGTGATCTCGCAAATCAATCTTGCCAAACTTCAAAATGATACAAGTGAGTAGAATAACGAGCAGGTCTACTGTTCCATTGCCAGGAGGCTGCATTGCTTCTCCTGGATCAGAGGTTTGACAGTCAACCAACTACTTTCAAGCACACACCGCCTGGCAGAGGCTTTCAGCAGGTGGCTCAGGAATGTAATAGTCCTTTCTTTGGATCTGAGTTTATGACAATAAATATACTCATTGATCTTTGCTGGAAGGTGATCTGGTGCCATATGTACTTTTCAACTACCTTAATGTTTGAACTCAGTGTTTGAAATGAAATGGCGAGTTCAAACGGCAAAGACGTCCAAAAGTAAACTTTCACCTGGGTTTGGACAAGCCTTTTTTCAGGTTTTTTCCATCATAGAAAAGGGACATTGGAGTCCCTTAGCAGGACTGAGCAGTCAACTATGAAGTTCAAAACAAAAGGTATCAGAGAACATGAACACTATAAGACTTTTTTTCAACAATAGTTTTGTTTTACTTAGTTTTTAAACAATCCCCTTTATCACTTCCAACAAACACAGCTCCAGCTGTGCAACAACTGTTTTCTTTTATTTTCACAAAAATATATATTTTTATCACAGGAGAAGATCTTGTGTGACGGCTTAACCACTGCCATTGCTTTTGTGTCTGTGTGCCTTTTTTAATTGTGTGAACATGTTTATACTCTTTAACTTGAACCTGCAATTTTCAATCAATCAATCAATGTTTATTTATATAGCCCCAAATCACAAATGTCTCAAAGGACTGCACAAATCATTACGACTACAACATCCTCGGAAGAACCCACAAAAGGGCAAGGAAAACTCACACCCAGTGGGCAGGGAGAATTCACATCCAGTGGGACGCCAGTGACAATGCTGACTATGAGAAACCTTGGAGAGGACCTCAGATGTGGGCAACCCCCCCCCCCCCGCTCTAGGGGACCGAAAGCAATGGATGTCGAGCGGGTCTAACATGATGCTGTGAAAGTTCAATTCATAGTGGCTCCAACACAGCCGCGAGAGTTCAGTTCAAAGCGGATCCAAGACAGCAGCGAGAGTCCCGTCCACAGGAGACCATCTCAAGCGGAGGCGGATCAGCAGCGTAGAGATGTCCCCAATCGATACAGGCGAGCGGTCCATCCTGGGTCCCGACGAGCGGTCCATCCTGGGTCTCGACTCTGGACAGCCAGTACTTCATCCATGGTCATCGGACCGGACCCCCTCCACAAGGGAGGGGGGGGCATAGGAGAAAGAAAAGAAGCGGCAGATCAACTGGTCTAAAATGGAGGTCTATTTAAAGGCTAGAGTATACAGATGAGTTTTAAGGTGAGACTTCAATCAATCAATGTTTACTTATATAGCCCTAAATCACTAGTGTCTCAAAGGGCTGCACAAACCACCACGACATCCTCGGTAGGCCCACATAAGGGCAAGGAAAACTCACACCCAGTGGGACATCGGTGACAATAATGATCCAGTGGGACGTCTGTGACAATAATGATTATGAGAACCTTAGAGAGGAGGAAAGCAATGGATGCTTCTACTGAGGTGGCATCTCGAACTGTTACCGGGAGGGCATTCCAGAGTACTGGAGCCCGAACGGAAAATGCTCTATAGCCCGCAGACTTTTTTTGGGCTCTAGGAATCACTAATAAGCCGGAGTCTTTTGAACGCAGATTTCTTGCCGGGACATATGGTGCAATACAATCGGCAAGATAGGCTGGAGCTAGACCTTGTAGTATTTTATACGTAAGTAGTAAAACCTTAAAGTGACATCTTAAGTGCACAGGAAGCCAGTGCAGGTGAGCCAGTACAGGCGTAATATGATCAAACTTTCTTGTTCTTGTCAAAAGTCTAGCAGCCGCATTTTGTACCAACTGTAATCTTTTAATGCTAGACATGGGGAGACCCGAAAATAATACGTTACAGTAATCGAGACGAGACGTAACAAATGCATGGATAATGATCTCGGCGTCTTTAGTGGACAAAATGGAGCGAATTTTAGCGATATTACGGAGATGAAAGAAGGCTGTTTTATTAACGCTTTTAATGTGTGACTCAAAGGAGAGAGTTGGGTCGAAGATAATACCCAGATTTTTTACCGAGTCACCTTGTTTTATTATTTGGTTGTCAAATGTTAAAGTTGTATTATTAAATAGAGGTCGGTGTCTAGCAGGACCGATAATCAGCATTTCCGTTTTTTTGGCGTTAAGTTGCAGAAAGTTAGCGGACATCCATTGTTTAATTTCATTAAGACACGCTTCCAACTGACTACAGTCCTGCGTGTTGGTCAGCTTTAGGGGCATGTAGAGTTGGGTGTCATCAGCATAGCAGTGAAAACTAATACCGTATTTGCGTATGACGTCACCTAGCGGCAGCATGTAGATGCTGAAGAGTGCAGGGCCAAGGACCGAACCCTGGGGAACTCCACACGTTACCTTAACATAGTCCGAGGTCACACTGTTATGGGAGACGCACTGCATCCTATCAGTAAGATAAGAGTTAAACCAAGACAGGGCTGAGTCTGACATACCAATTCGTGTTTTGATACGCTTTAATAAAATATTATGATTGACGGTATCGAAAGCAGCGCTAAGATCGAGGAGCAGCAACATAGATGACGCAACAGAGTCCATCGTTAGCAATAGATCATTAGTCAATTTTGCGAGGGCTGTTTCAGTCGAGTGATTTGCCCTGAAACCGGATTGAAAGGTTTCACATAGATTGTTAAACGCTAAGTGTTCATTTAGCTGCTCTGCAACAATTTTTTCGAGGATTTTTGAAATAAAGGGAAGGTGAGACACCGGTCGGTAGTTTACAATGAGGTCAAAAATCGAGGTTAGGTCTTTTAAGGAGAGGATGAATAACCGCTTTTTTGAATGCTAGGGGAACAGTGCCCGAGGAAAGTGATAAGTTTATAATATTTAGCACTGATGGACCTAATAATACAAAAAGCTCCTTGATAAGTTTCCCAGGAAGTGGGTCAAGTAAACATGTTGTTTGTTTTATTCCATTTACACGTTGTAACAATTCTTATAGTGTTATTTCATCAAAACGAGAGAAACTATTTTGGATATTTGCAGTATCCGCCGTATATACAGTCGTATCTGTGTTACTATAACCCAGTTGTAGCTGGGACGCATTGTCTTTAATCTCCTTTCTAATAAGTTCAATTTTCTTATTAAAGAACTTCATAAAGTCATCTGCCGAATGGGTGGAGCTACTGGAAGCAGTCCCTTGTTGGGTTAGCGATGCTACTGTACTAAACAAAAATTTTGGATCGTTTTTATTAATGCGGATGAGATTTGAGTAATAATTAGTTTTAGCTAAGGTAAGCATGCGTTCATAAGTTATTAAACTATCACTCCATCCTTGATGGTACACCTCAAGTTTAGTCGTGCGCCATTTGCGTTCCAGCTTTCTACATAATAATTTCTGAGCTATAGTTTCTTCAGTAAACCATGGCGTACGCCTTTTTGGAGCCTTTTTTAACTTCAGCGGTGCTATACTATCAATGGTTTCGCGCAGGGCGTTGTTAAAGTTGTTAGTGAGGTTATCAATAGAGCCCACATACTTTGGGAACGGTGCCATTACCGAGGGCAGTAGGTCAGCAAGAGTCGTCGTTGTGGCAGCATTAATGTTGCGGCTGCTATAGCAGTTTTTATTATTATTAGCTTGCCGAACATGAGTCTGAACTTCGAATTTTATAAGGTAATGATCGGACATTACTTTAGTATACGGGAGTATCATAACTTTGGAAATGGTGATACCTCTGACAAGCACTAGGTCTATCGTATTACCGCTGCGATGCGTCGGTTCATTTATTATTTGTGTAAGACCAATTATAGTCTGGAGCGCCACGCACGGTGGGTCCAATGGAGTATTCATATGGATATTAAAGTCCTCCATTATAATTATATTATCGGCGTGTGTCACTAGATCAGCAACAAACTCTGAGAATTCACTAATAAAGTCCGAATAGGGTCCTGGGGGGCGGTAGATAACGGCCAGGCACAGAGGCAGAGGTGTGGCAGACTTCATAGAAAAGCACCTCAAACGATTTATATTTATTATTTAAGTTGGGACTAAAGTTAAAGTTTTCGTTGAATATTAGTGTTACCCCCCCTCCCCTTTTAAGGGGACGGGCAATATGCGCATTCGTATAGTTAGGAGGGGATGCCTCATTTATCGCAAAAAAGTCGTCTGGTTTAAGCCAGGTTTCGCTAAGACCGATGACGTTAAGGTTGTTGTCTCTAATGACCTCATTAACTAATAATGTTTTGGGAGACAAAGATCTGATGTTTAGGAAGCCCATATTATAGGTAGTGGGCTGTTTTAAGGAGTTGTTGATAAAAATATCCGTAGTAGCAATATTAATAATGTTGCGTTTATTATGCGCAGTGTACTTAAAATAATTACGACCATATCTAGGAATTGATATGACGGGAATTTTCAGATTGTCTACTTGGTGCTGTGATAAACTGAACGCATCATAATTTGCCACCTCAGTAGAACGCATGTCTAACTCTGACGTAGTCATAGTCATAGCAGAAAAAACATTTTGTGAGTTGTGTATTATTCTACGAAAATTGCTATGTGTACAGGGATCATCCAGCCTGGCGCTGGCTAGTTCTAACTTAACTGACTCCATACCCAGACTAGCAGGCTCTGTAATTGCCTGTGACCGGGCTTGCTCTAGTGCAGTTAGTCAAATGTGGCTCAATGCGCAATCTATGTTCCGAGACAAGAGGATAGCGCCTTCCTGGTTAGGGTGAAGGCCGTCTCTCCTCAGCAAGCCAGGTTTGCCCCAGAAAGAGGGCCAATTATCAATAAATGTAAATCCCTGTTGTTTACAGAAGCTATCCAGCCACTTGTTAAGAGAGACTAATCTGCTATATCTCTCATCATTGCCTCTCCCAGGCAGGGGGCCAGAGACAATTACTCGATGCCTGGACTTCTTTCTGGCGAGATTACAAGCCCTGGCTATGTTTCTCTTTGTAATCTCTGATTGTCTCATCCTAACGTTTTGGAATAATATAATTACAGTGAAGTTGGCACCTTGTGTAAATCATAAATAAAAACAAGATACATTGATTTGCAAATCCTTTTCAACCTATATTCAATTGAATAGACTGCAAAAACAAGATACTTAATGTTGGAACTGGAAAACGTTGTTATGTTTTGCAAACATTAGCTCATTTAGAATTTGATGCCTGCAACATGTTTAAAAAAGCTGGCATAAGTGGCAAAAAAGACTGAGAAAGTTGAGGAATGCTCATCAAACACTTATTTGGAAAGGCTCATTGGGAACGGGTAGGTTCCATGATTGGGTATAAAAGCAGCTTCCATAGAATGCTAAATCATTCACCAACAAGGATGGAGCGAGGGTCACAATGTTGTGAACAAATGTGTGAGCAAACTCTCGAACAGTTTAAAAACATTTGTCAACAAGCTATTGCAAGGATTTAGGGATTTTGAGTTGCCCAACGTTTACTGAGTGTTGTTAAAAGGAAAGGCCATGTAACACAGTGGTAAAAATGCCCGTGCCAACTTTTTCGCAATGTTTTGCTGCCATTAATTTCTAAGTTAATGATTATTTGCAAAAACAATTATGTTTCTCAGTTCGAAAATTAAATATGTTGTCTTTGCAGTCTATTCAATTGAATATAAGTTGAAAAGGATTACTAAATCATTGTATTATGTTTTGATTTACGAATTACACAACGGGCCAGCGGCTTCACGGTGGAAGAGGGGTTAGTGCGTCTGCCTCACAATACGAAGTTCCTGCAGTCCTGGGTTCAAATCCAGGCTCGGGATCTTTCTGTGTGGAGTTTACATGTTCTCCCCGTGAATGCGTGGGTTCCCTCCGGGTACTCCGGCTTCCTCCCACTTCCAAAGACATGCACCTGGGGATAGGTTAATTGGCAACACTAAATTGGCCCTAGTGTGTGAATGTGAGTGTGAATGCTGTCTGTCTATCTGTATTGGCCCTGCGATGAGGTGGCAACTTGTCCAGGGTATACCCTGCCTTCCGCCCGATTGTAGCTGAGATAGGCGCCAGCGCCCCCCGCGACCCCGAAAGGGAATAAGCGGTAGGAAATGGATGGATGGATGGACAATGGGCCAGCTTCACTGGTTTTGGGGTTTGTACTTACAACAAAGTGTTTAATAACTTATTGTTTAGTATGAATTAAAAAAAACAACAAACAGCTTCTTAAGTTCGCTTAAAATGGTCATACTATGATTTTTAATCATTTAAAACACTTCTCTGTGCTCTACATACCATGTAATGGCCCCTCAGGCTGGCTGTTACTGATTCTCCACCCGTCAGCCATAGTTGTAGTTTAACGGTACATTATCATACCGACAGATATCATAAATTCAAACTATACGCTACTTTTTATTACAAATGGCAACAGCGCAGCATTTTAGCATACATACGTCCAAGTACGAGCCAGCATCTGGCTTGCAGCGAGAGCAAAGCGAAGAACATACTTCAGAACCATGGAGCATCTTAAAGGTTAATTTATCAGCTTTCTCTTTCAAAACATTTTTAATCCATTAAGCTGTAAGTATACAGGCAATGTGTTATTATAATGTATCCCTCCCTATTTGAAATAACTATGTACGTCCATGCAGGAATATTGCATTAACAAATTGTTTATGTCATCTACATGTAGTCCAGTCAGCTAACAATGCTACGTCGCTAACATATCATTACATTTATCAAGCTACCGTTATTGAACTTATCATTTTATTATATCCACCCTTGCCATAAATTGTAGGAACTGTTTCCGCGATTAAATGCATCCATCCATCCATTTTTCCACAGCACATTCCCTTTGGGGTCGCGGGGGGCGCTGGTGCCTATCTCAGCAACAATCGGGCGGAAGGCGGGGTACACCCTGGACACCTCATCGCAGGGCCAACACAGATAGACAGACAACATTCACACTCACATTCACACACTAGGGTCAATTTAGTGTTTCCAATCAACCTATCCCCAGGTGTATGTTTTTGGAGGTGGGAGGAAGCCGGAGTACCCGGAGGGAACCCACGCAGTCACGGAGAGGACATGCAAACTCCACACAGAAAGATCCCGAGCCCGGGATTGAACCCTGACTACTCAGGACCTTCATATTGCGAGGCAGACGCAAGAACCCCTCTTCTACCGTGCTGCCCCGATTAAATGCAGCTTTCTGTAAATCCTTCTGTATGTGTCCCTTGGACCGGGGTCATCATCATCAATATGTGGCCGTAGCCAAAAGACCTTGTACAACCCTCCGCCAGCAGTCGGGGTAACCCATGGCACAGCCCAGCTCTGATACAAGGATCCCAGTGTCCCTTGGGATTATTTTGGGGTAAGTGACGCGACCCCTGGTAGATTTTTTTCCAAAGGAGGAGCTGTGATATCAGCTCCGTCTTGGCACGGAAGTATTGACTAGCGACGTTGGCTCAGACGAGTGCTTGCTCGAGGTAGGTTGCCGTATATTTTGTCACAGATGGGATGGGACTGCCACGACAAGCCTTGAACCCCTTCGAAGCAGGCTGGTATAGCAACCGTCAAGGCTCGCATTGAGGGTCCAGGTCTCAGAGTCGTACATGAGGATGGGTTTGATGGTAGACTTGAAGAGGTCTAGCTTGAGTGAATTGGACAGGTTGGAGTAACATATGCTGTCCATTTTATTACATTCTTTCCAGGCTTGGGCTTTCCTGGTACGGAAGTCATTACCGGAATCAAGGGTCCAGGAGCCGAGGTACTTAAAATCTTCAAATTGCTTAAGTGGGGCTCCAGATTTGGAGGACAGTTGCACAGCAGTTTCGGTTGAGACAAATTGGACCAAGGTAGGGATCGTAGCCAAGCTCTCACCTTCTATGTCTGCTTACAAGTCTCAAAGAGACCCACGTCCAGTAATGTAAGTACATTGTCATGAATAAAAAAATAAGCAGGCATTTCAGATGACAATGGAGGTTGTAGTGGTCACCTATGCTGGTTAATACAACCAATAACAGAACATTTAAAGGCCTACTGAAATGAGATTTTCTTATTTAAACAGGGATAGCAGGTCCATTCTATGTGTCATACTTGATCATTTCGCGATATTGCCATATTTTTGCTGAAAGTATTTAGTAGAGAACATCGACAATAAAGTTCGCAACTTTTGGTAGCTAACAGAAAAGCCCTGCCTTTACCGGAAGTCGCAGACGATGATGTCACCCGTTGATGGCACCTCACACACCTCACATCTTCACATTGTTTTTAATGGGAGCCTCCAGCAAAAACAGCTATTCGGACCGAGAAAATTACAATTTGTGTTTGAGGATATTGATAGAGACGGACTAGAAAAAAAAAAAGAAGAAAAAACAGAAAGTTAAGAAAAAAGAAACGCGATTGCATTGGGACGGATTCAGATGTTTTTAGACACATTTACGAGGATAATTCTGGGAAATCCCTTATCTTTCTATTGTGTTGCTAGTGTTTTAGTGAGTTAAATATTACCTGATAGTCGGAAGGGTGTATCCACGGGTGTGTTGACGCCAGTGTCTGATGGAAGTTGACGGCAGCTGTACGGACTGCACAAGCTCAGCTGATCTCCGGTAAGTGGCGACTTTTTACCACAATTTTCTCACCGAAAACTGCTGGTTGACAAGTGGTCGGGATCCATGATTGCTTGACCACTCTGATCCACAGTAAAGTTTCACCTCCGGGAATTTTAAACAAGGATTCACTGTGTGTTTGTGTGGCTAAAGGCTAAAGCTTCCCAACTCCATCTTTCTACTTTGACTTCTCCATTATTGATTGAACAAATTGCAATAGATTCAGCAACACAGATGTCCAAAATACTGTGTAAATATGCGGTTGAAGCAGACGACTTTTAGCTGTGTGTGTGCGCAGCGCTAATATTTCCTAACAGACCGTGACGTCACGTGTACATGTCATCATTCCGCGCCGTTTTCAACAGGACACTTAACGGGAAATTTAAAATTGCAATGTAGTAAACTAAAAAGGCCGTATTGGCATGTGTGGCAATGTTAAGATTTCATCATTGATATATAAACTATCACTTGTACCCTCTGTCCCAAAAAAATTGCAGAACTGTGTATCATTACTGCAAGATCAGGAATAACATGTTATTTAATTCACTTATTGATTTCAGTGCAGGAAAGTGATTACAAAGAGTTTGCCGTAAAAATTCCCCCAAAGCCCTACGTCATTCATTAATAACATTGACATTTATAAACTATTTTGGATTTTATCACTGTGATCTGAGACAAAAAACAATTGGGACGTTTCCGTTTTCCAAAAGGACGGTTGGCAACCCTGGTCAGTGCATACCACAAAAAACTGTTAGGAACAACGAAACCCTACAACATTGTCACTCTGTATGAACCACCAAACAGTTAGTATTTACTATTTTGAACAAGCCCCTTATCTAATCCAATGTGGGCCATGTATTTGACTTTACTGCATATAATTGTTTATGTCAAAGGTTAAATTATTAGCATTCCTGTTCAGGACTATTGAAGTGGTCCGAGTTTATCCTCGACAGCTGGAACAACACGACCCATATGTTACTCATAAAATATCTGTCACTTTCAAAGTCTTCAATGAAAGCTGCTTTTCAGGTTTTGTTTCAGCAGCCTAAATGCGGTCTGCTAAGTTATGATACTGTGGTTTGGGCCTTCTGCAGAATAGTCTTCAATGGAGCTACAGCGTCACTGTGTGGCATTTAAAGGAAGTGCAAGGCCTTTTGTGGTCATTCAATAAAACGCATTTATCAAAGATAAATCCATGTTCAGTTCAATCAATGTTTTTCAGTTCAGTTTCATTTTATTTCTAACATGTATAATGTTAGAAATGTGCCTATATAATAATATAGGTACAGTCCAACTTGAGGGCTTCAAATTGCCCAAAGTGAGATAATCAGTCTCAGGTAAATAGATTTAAAGTGTCATAAACACAATACAACACACCTGGTCTGCCAGAGAATAAGAAAACGTAGCGAGAATGTCAGTGTTGCCAATTGAGCAACTGTGTCGCTTTATTTAGTGCAGGGATGACAAACGTACGGACTGGTTTTATGCGGCCCACGGGTTGAGCTTGCAAAGTATAAAAATGAGCAGACATTTTTGAATGAAAGAAACTGCTGTTCTTAAATGTGTCCACTAGATGTTGCAATAGCAATTCTTTGTATCTTTGTAGATGATGCTACATATGTAAAAAAAAATAAAAAAAATAAACACATGATGTTAGTACACTAGTCGAAAAAAATGAGAAAACTACATGAATAACCAGTCGAGTCCATGGCCCAACCATGGACTGGACTCTCACTATTATGTTAGATCCACTATGGACTGGACTTTCACAATATTATGTTAGACCCACTCAACGTCCATTGCATCCGGTCTCCCATAGAGGGGGTTAGGGGGCAGTCACTCACATCTGCGGACGGTCGTCTCCAAGGTTTTTCATAGTCATCCACATTGATGTCCCACTGGGTTGTGAGTTTTTCCTTGCCCTTTTGATTGATCAATTGATTGATTGATAACATGTTGTAATTTGATTTTGATATTATTTTATCTTGATAGATTGAAAATGAATGCCAATGAGTTGACTAATGAACATTATCCCATAATTTATTAAGAAAGTATAAATAACAACAAATAAAGACAGAATACTATCAACCGCACTACATGTAAGTGTAAAAAAAACCAACAACATTATGATTTGTACATTTTCCAGAATGTGGTTGCTCTATTTTCAAACAGAAAAATTATCAGAAGTTGTATTTATTTTGAAGTTATCATGCTGTGATTTTACCAGTCCGGCCCACTGGGGAGTAGCTTTTTCTCCATGTGGCGCCCCCGATATAAAATGAGTTTGACACCCTTAAATTTAGTGGGTAATCAAACCCTTCCAGACACCATTTTGCCGGTCAGTGCTTCTACAATTATTTTTTGAGAACTTGATGATATTTATCTGTATCAGCACTGTGTGAGTAACATTTTTCAAACATGCCACTGATGACAACTCATTTGTGCTTTTTATTTCTGTCAAAAACTTCCCCATTTCTTTGAATCCGTTAGCTGTGTACAAATGTGTTCCTGTGTACTTTTTTTCTTCTCCTGGGTAAAACAGGGAGCCTGTTGATTAATTTGACCGTCTCTGCCAACTATTTGCAAGTTTTTTTAACATTCTAACGTGAATATTAGAATCCTAGACAAAAATAATACAAAATCTCCCCCGCTGCTCGCTGACACCAGACCGTGAACCCGACCCACTATTTGAGAAACACTGATGTAGATGCAGTTCAAGTAATCATTTCCTACAATGGAGATTATATTTTTTAAGGTTGTACAGTAAAACAACCAAAAAATAAGATTCTGCAAAGATTACAATGTTACGAAAATGTAACCAACCAGGTAGAAACAGCTAACCAAAAGTAACAATCAGAGACGGTTAATGCAAAAATACGGGGGTACCCACATCTGCGGTCCCCTCCAAGGTTTCTCATTGTATCCCATTGGGTTGAGTTTCTCCTTGCCCTGATGTGGGATCTGAGCCGAGGATGTCTTAGTGGCTTGTGCAGCCCTTTGAGACAATCATGATTTGGGGCTGTATGAATAAACTTTGATTGATTGATTACTGACATCAACTCGTGATCTGATTGGCTATCACAACTGTCTATCAACTGTATGTGCACGGGCGCCCGCATTATTGATTGTGAAGGCGTCTGGCAGATTTGGTACAGCATGACAACATAAGCTAGCTGAATTCTGATTGGATACAAACTAAAACTAAAAACTGCAGCACTGGAAGGAGCATAATATGACATGAAGAGAATATGAATAATTGTATATATTTATGGAAAGTATATAAAAAAATAATTGTATCTTTAATGATGATTTATGGTTATGTTAGGCCAGCAGAGAAGGCCTTACTGGCCCTAACGGCACACCACTGGTACATTTAAAGGCATATTGAAATGAGATTTTCCTATTTAAACGGGGATGGCAGGTCCAATCTATGTGTCGTACTTGATCATTTCGCGATATTGCCATATTTTTTCTGAAAGGATTTAGTAGAGAACATCGACGATAAAGTTTGCAATTTTTGGTCGCTAATAAAAAAGCCTTGCCTGTACCGGAAGTAGCAGACGATGTGTGAGTGATGTCATAGGTTGTAGGGCTCCTCACATCCTCACATTGTTTACAATCATAGCCACCAGCAGCTAGAGCGATTCAGACCGAGAAAGCGAACATTTCCCCATTAATATGAGCGAGGATGACAGATTCGTGGATGAGGATAATTAGAGTGAAGGACTAGAAAGAAAAAAAAAAAGTAAAAAAAATGAAAAAGGCGAGGGCAGCGAGAGCGATTCAATGTTATTAGACACATTTACTAGGATAATTCTGGAAAATCCCTTATCTGCCTATTGTGTTACTAGTGTTTTAGTGAGATTATAGAGTACCTGAACGTCGGGGGGGGTTGGCCACAGGTGTGGTGACCGCCAGTGTCTCTGAAGGAAGCCATGCAGCTGCAGCAGGACGCAAGGTCCGCTGATGTCTACGGTAAGAGCCGACTTACTACCACAATTTTCTCACC
This sequence comes from Nerophis ophidion, assembly GCF_033978795.1. Lineage (NCBI taxonomy): Eukaryota > Metazoa > Chordata > Actinopteri > Syngnathiformes > Syngnathidae > Nerophis > Nerophis ophidion. The sequence continues at coordinate 24,517,817 of NC_084632.1, read as the reverse complement.
GAAACCTGCCGGTTGACATGAGGCCGGGATCCATGTTTGCTTGACCGCTCTGATCCATAGTAAAGCTTCACCTTCGGGAATTTTAAACAAGGAATTACCGGCTGTGTTTGTGTGGCTAAAGGCAGCTGCAATACGCCGGTTCCCACCTCCATCTTTCTACTTTGAATTCTCCATTATTAATTGAAAAATTGCAAAAGATTCAGCAACACAGTCCAGAATACTGTGTAATTATGGGATTAAAGCAGACTACTTATAGCTTGGATCGGGCTGGAAAAAAAAGGTCCGCTACAACCCGAGACGTCACACGCACGCGTCATCATACGTGTCATCATTCCGCGACGTTTTCAACAGGATAGCTAGCGGGAAATTTAAAATCGCAATTTAGTAAACTAAACCGGCCGTATTGGCATGTGTTGCTATGTTAATATTTCTGCATTGATATATAAACTATCAGACTGCGTGGTCGGTAGTAGTGGGTTTCAGTAGGCCTTTAATTTCGATAACAAGGACATTGAAAGCAGGTTAATCAGCGATAACTCATTGGGATTTGATGCCGTTTTACCTGCGCTTCTCCCCTATGACCTCTAGGATGCAGTAATGTGACGCTCAAAGAAGACGAAACCACTTCAAACCGGCCACCGTAGAAGAAGATGAGCAGCTGATCTGGTAAGTCAAAACAATATCGACCAAACTCATTCATCGAAATGTATTCTTTACCAAACTACATATTATTGTCTATTCATCGGGGCTAAAATACAATATTGTTCTACATTCATGTATAGCATTACCTTGCTGGGTTTGCCGTGGCGTTGTCTTAAGTTTAACTCACGGTGAGGCTTACTTTACTGTATTCAGGCATTTGTAAATAAAATACAGTTCGAAATCCAATTTATGTTTGTATTCGTAGTTACATGTACACTCCTTTTAGAACTCAATTTGCGTCGTAAAAAACGTAATCTTCAATTCTACAGTTAAGCTAATTATCCTACATTAAAAACAGCCACTGTATAGCAAATGGCTATTATTGTTAACACGTGTCATGTTTTACTGGGTACCCCGAACGGGACAAGCGGTAGAAATGGATGGATGGGTACCCAATGGTCATTTAAAAACATTAATAGCCTTTAAATTAATTTCACAAAATTTAAGGCCTTAAACAATTTGAAAAACTTATTTGGGTGTTACTATTTAGTGGTCAATTGTACGCAATATGTACTGAACTGTGCAATTTACTAATACAAGTTTCAATCAATCAATCAATCTTTGATTGATTACAGTACATTACATCCATCCATCCATCCATCCATTTCCTACCACTTGTCCCGTTCGGGGTCGCTGGAGCCTATCTCAGCTGCATTCGGGTGGAAGGCGGGGTACGCCCTGGACAATTCGCTACCTCATCGCAGGGCCAACACAGATAGACAGACAACATTCACACTCACACACTAGGGCCAATTTTAGTGTTGCCGTTGTGGGAGTAAGCCGTAGTACCGGAGGCAGGGGCGCCGAAAAGGGGGGTGTAAAGGAGACGGATTCTAGGGGCACATGATGGAGTGGGGCCCAGAGAGGCCCCCAATGATGATGAAATTATATGAAATTATGTGTTGGGGGCCCTGTAAAGATTCTTTTCATGGGGCCCAAAATCCCTAGCGGCGCCCCTGCCCAGAGGGAACCCAAGCAGTCACAGGGAGAACATGCAAACTCCACACAGAAAGATCCCGAGCCCGGGATTGAACCCAGGACAACCCAGGACCTTCGTATTGTGAGGCACATGCACTAACCCAGTGGTTCTTAACCTTGTTGGAGGTACCGAACCCCACCAGTTTCATATGCACATTCACCGAATCCTTCTTTAGTGAAAAATAAAAAGTTTTTTTCTCAATTTAATCTTAATTTATAAATATTAATCATGAAATTATGTTATTATATTAAATAAATACTACTAAAGATATATATTAAAAACAGAAAGTTACAGGAATGTACACATGATCCCATGTTTACATATCATTGTGCAACATGTGAATGTTTTAGTGGCAACTAAATGCGATATCTGAAAGGGGTACAAATTATTTCCAAAGCAGGAACCCCACCTCATGGAAATGACCCCTGTCATTTGATTATAATAATAAAATATTTCAATTGTTATTTAGTCAGGTTTGGGACAGATGTGCTGCTGATGTGGCCACAATGCTTGTGCACGTCTGACGTCGCTCACATGTGCTCCACTGAATGCTCAAGGAGTTTTTACCTTTTCTCATACGTATGGAAAATTAGAGGGAGCATTGTTTGGGGGTATCCATAATACGTCGATAGGGAGAAGTTTTTAAAAACACGATGGCTGAGGCTTCGCCGAACCCCTGAGGCCGACTCACCGAACCTCTAAGGTTTGATCGAACCCAGGTTAAGAACCACTGCACTAACCCCAGTGTCACCATGCTCGACCACTAAATGGTAACACCCGAATAGGTTTTTCAACTTTTTTTAAGTCGGGGTCCACGTTAATCAATGCATGGTAAATGATGTTCAGAGGCATTCAAAGGGGAACAACTGCACTTCAAGACATTTGTTGTTAATGTTATGTTTGTTTACCTATTTAGAATAACTAAGTTATTCACTTTCCAATTACAGTGAACACAATACTGCAACAATGAAAATGGTTATTGCGTTTGAAAGAGTTACTTGCATTGTTATTAATATACTACATATGACATATTACATTAGTGCTCAATTTTGGCCACAATAATGTAACTTATTTAATATTATTATTTTCAAATGCTTAGAATTTTGTCCATGCAGACAATGGCATGCTTTGTAGGGGTCCCCACATCTCAAAGGTTTCTCTTTGTAGCCCGTTGGGTTGTTTTTTCTTGCCCTGATGTGGGATTTGAGCCGAGGATGTCATTGTAGCTTGTGCAGCCCTTTCAGACACTCATGATTTAGAGCTATATAAATAAACTTTGATTGATTGATGCTTTTGACTAAATATAATAATGACATGTAGTCGGGCATAGGCATGACATTTGTTTTAAGTTGCATTAAAAAGGCAATAAAACATTCAATTTGATTTGCTGATACCTGCAGAAACCTTGTGTTACAACACTGTTCAGTTTCAGGATTCTTTGGACTGACCTGGTACTCTCGGATCTGGAAATAACCTGCAGGAAAAATGTCTGAAAGAAAAAGAAAGCACAAGAAGTCATCCACAGAGGAGGAGGTAAAACATGTTATTAGTCTGCTGTTTATTCATATAATTTTTAGGATTGTATCCATCCATCCATCCATTTTCTACCGCTTATTCCCTTTGGGGTCGCGGGTGGCGCTGGTGTCTATCTCAGCTACAATCGGGTGGGAGGCGGGGTACACCCTGGACAAGTCGCCATCTAATCGCAGGGCTGTTAGGATTTTAGTCCTTGCTTATATCTTGACCGTATTTCAGTACTATTGTTATGAATAGAAAGACATTGAGTGCCTATAAGGTAAACATCTGTAACCACAAATTGTTTTATACTAGCACCTACATACGCATTGAAGTGAAAAACCTACACATATTGTATAAATACACAAACAGAAAACTGGATCTTATTTCGTGAAATTATATAATAAATTAGGTTCAACTTACTTGTGTTTAAAAGTTAGACATGTTTATCCACTGCTGAAAATCTAAAAATGGCTCATCTTGTAAGATTAACATTCATGATTCTTTAAATTTGATACCGGCGCCATCAAATAAGGTTTGATAATGTCTCCTCGAAGCTATTCATGTAAAAGGTTTGGGTTAGAATGGGTTTTGCACATCAATTTGACATCACCATATAATTTGCGTAATCTGTGATGATGCATACTGTATATTCTCTTTAATAAAGGCTACCAGTAAATATATTTTACATACATTTAAAAACAAATTTGTGTTATTAGTAATTACTATTAATTATTAATGAATATCTATCCTTTTATATTGTATTGTTTTGCTTTATTTTTTGATTGTTGCTGCTTATTGTGCAATGCAACAATGGCTGCACTTTGTTGAGAATTTTTCAAATTTCTAAAACCTTCTCCAATCATTTTATTGACTTCTTATTTATCAACAATGATGAGCAACAAATCCAGCATCTTTTTTTTTACTGTTATTAGAGACTGAACTTGTGTTTAGAGACTCTTTACTTATGTCGCTCGATGTCCGTGACAAACAGCGAGAGCTGCAGCGAGACTCTACTGTCACAAAACATTTACTGACGTCACACTTGCTTTGCGATGACACTCCAGCTGCACTTTGTCTCCTTGAAAGCGCGTCACTGTTATTAATATTTGCACATTGCGCATTTTGTAAATCGCTGTTTATCACATATATTGCCTCCGCTCCAGACAATCGCATGAGTTTTGCCTACGTTATCACAACATCCTGTTTGGGCAGTGCTATTTCATTAAGTGAAATCCATTGTCATTATTTTCTGTTGCCAAATTTTTTGTTTATCACTAATTTATAGTGCTTGAATAAAAAGCTATATACAGACTCTCTGAAAGTATTTTTTTAATTTTTTCATTTTATTTTAGACATCCAAAGAACACTGTAGGAGTGACGGATCCAAAAGGAAACACAAGAGAAACAGGCACTCCAGGTTTGTTATAATGTATTCTACTTTTAAACGCAAATGTGTTCCAGTATTTGTATAAAAACAATATTGACTGTTTTCTCCTTCCACTTAAAGCCGTTCTACAGAAGAAAAAGAACATGCTGTTACCGAAACCCCGCAAATCAAAACGGCAGTCCACGCGCTGTCTGCAAGAATTAAAACAGATAAGAGACACATCTCTAAGACATGTGTGGCCAAATCAAAGACAAAAAGTTCCTCTGCAACAATGCACAGCAATTGTTCCTGTAAAAAAGAGCTTAATATTTCAAAGAAAGATAATGCTGCCATCAGGAGTGAAATAAAAGAAAGTAGACCCTCAAGATTCCAGAGAATTAGTGATTTAGACAAAGATGATCAGAGAAAAGAAAAAAGGAACTCGAAGCGCAGTTCAGATGAAAAATCTTGCCACTCGAGTCTGCCTGGATTGAAAAAAAAGCATAGCAGTCCCACTTTAGTTTCGCAGGAGAAAAAGAGACAATGCCTGGAATTGCTGAAGAGTAAATGTCAAGATATGAACATGTCCAACACTAGAAATGACAGCAATACAAAGGAGGCCAAAAAACCAAGCCTGGACTTTAAAAGAAACAAGAAAGCAAAACTGATCAAAGAGGAATTGCTTCTTAAGGAAAATGAGAGCGTTGATAAAAATGTAAAAACATCGCTTGACTTGACCAGTCAACCGTCTTCTATTTCAGCCAACACTAAAGTGCCCTTCAAAATTGCTAAGCCATCTCATGATCGGCCAACAGTAACAAATTTACATTCCACTTTTAAGATACCAAAAAAGGTTCAACAAGTGCCCGTAGATACCAAGACAGGTGAGAGGTCAGACGCTACATCTACAAGCACAACTGACACATGTCAGACCGAGCTCTCTTTCTCAGAAACCTCAGCAAGCAACCTGAAACCTCACTGCGGGGATGTTCCTCCAGGCTTTGCATTTGAAAGGAAAGACACAAGTCCATCTTTTTCAATTGTCGCCCCAAGCAGTAGCAATGCCATCCCTGAGCAGCAGAGTGACCAGGTGAGATACAACATGAATTAAAAAAAAAAAAAAAAACTAGAGCGGGTTCATTGTATTTGCATGTTGAAATAGTTTGGACTCCAGATGCAAGTGGCGGCGGAACTTCACCTTGCCCGTTCTGAGAGGAGATTGGAGGTGGATATAATGCAGAGCTACGGAGAGCTCACCTGTATGGACATTGACCCCCCAGAGGAGAGCGCAACCTATACATTATGTGAGTTGTATGTTTTTTTGTGCAGCCCCTCAAGATATTTCAATTAAATGTCATAATACAACACAAAATAGCATTTACAACTTTGCATTTGCAATTGTCACATGACCTTTCCTGGAAATGAAAAACAGTGGTGGTCAACCAAGCCAAGATGGCAAAATCTCTTGAGCATGCAAGAGGTGTAGATCTTACTGCAAAAAGAAGATACGAGCAAAAAAAATCTAACTATGCAGTGGAATTGATCCCTGTACTTAATCATTAAAAAAAATGTGTCGAGTAATACCAAGCATTATCCGTCAATGGGATCCCAGACATATCAAACTAGCTTGTGCTCCAGACGCCATTCTACACAAAAAAACTAATGAAAACTTGGAAATACATTGAGGCCTACAACTTCTTTGTGTGTGGCTGGGTCAAGGAAATTGGTATCATGATTTTATAGATAAATCATGCATTGTTTTTGTTTGGGTAAAGTGGCATTTCCTGAATTTACTTCGCATCTACAGTCATGTTTGTTGACGTCATGAGTACGTTTGTTTTCCGCATCTTCATCAAAATACTGTATATCTACTTTGTGTATGTGCTGAAAGCTTCATTATGATTGCTGCCTTTGGTAAAAGTTTTAACTCTTTTAGGTCTTGTTAACATTTGCTTTCTTTTATTTAGTCTCACTGAATTGGTGCTCTGAGAAACTTGAAGCAAAAATGCATTTTAAGAACTCTGGAATAAGATAAAAAAACAAAAAATATCAAGGTGATACTTTAATAGGTAATACTAAACGTTAAAAAAATGTATCAAACAAACCTTTAACGAAGTGATCACTGCAAACTTGTGCGTTCTTTGACTCCGCTCCCTTGGGCGGGAGTGCATGCCAGTTATCTCGTCGTCTTCGGCAAAATCTTGCACTCATTTTCCGTCCTTCTTGATTACCTCTCAAGGAACTATGAAGAAAGGTTTATCTTTTTTGCGATTTAAATGGTTCTTACAACCAAACACAATGCAAACATATGGCATTTTTCTTTGAGAAAGGCGAAATGGCGCCATTGAGAACAGACACTGGCTTGACCACCACACATATTTAATGAGTCGGACGTGAGCCGTATGGGACGTCATGTAAATCCAAGAAATTGAATGGGCTATGATAGAGGTTTCAGTTAAAAATATTGCAAGTATTTTAGTGCCAATATGGTTGGTTTCCAGATTCCTAAACACTGAGGTGTTTCTAACATTTTTTAAACTCTAATGTATTTAATTTAATTAACCAAAATGTCGGAAATAGCTCTGCAAACTATAACCACAATAATAAATTAACATAATATTTAATTAATGTAATACTTGTTTGTCAAAATGGTTGAACTTTCAAAGTTTGGTTTCATTTGAATTTACCTCATTATATGAGCTCAGTTTGTTTTGTTGACAAGTATTTATAATACTGTATAAACATTATCAGTGTATTTCATACATTCATTTATTTTTGACAGCCTGCCACAACTAGATTTGGGTTGTATGAGTGATGAAAGATTTACCTGTTGTTCTTACTCATAAACCATTCCAACTACCGTACTGGAGATGATATTGTAACTCTATTACTTTACACATAGGGATTAGGGTTCCTAAGTCAAACTATGCAATAGAATAGATCCCTATACTTTATCAAAAAAGATTTGTCGATTGAGTGATACCAAGAATTATCCATCTGTGGAGTTCCCAAACATGTCAAACTATCGTGTGCTCTCGTGTATTGCTTGGGTAAGGTTGCATTTCATGATTCAACTTTGCGTCTTGCGAGGACGCGTATATGTAGTGCGACAACGAGCACTCAACAGCTGACACCCAGGACTGCAAATCCATTTAACAAACTAAACAATTACTGAATCATTACTGTATTAGATTTTTGTCCTGTTGTCATATGTACTCTTAGAAATGTGTGTACAAAATAAATAAGGATGGAGACGTAGAACGGTAGAAGTACCTTTCCTGACAAAGTATCATTGACCATGACTTTCTGGTTCCTGTTTGTGAAAAAATAGTATACAAACAATATCAAGATGAAACTTCAATGGGAAATAGTAAACAAATAAGGTACATCAAAAATATTTCAAACAAACCTTTAACAAAGTGGTCACTGCAAGCTTGTGCATTTTTCGACTCTGCTCCCTAAGTTGTACTGTATCGCGTGCCACTTTTCTCGTCATCATTCGTAAAATCTTGCACTCTCCACCCTTCTTGATTACATTTTGAGGAACTCTGAAGAAGTGTGTACCCTTTTTTCGATAAGAAAGGTTCGTACAGCGGAAAACAATGCAAGCATAGCTGCATTTTTCTTTGAGGAAGCCTAAATGGCGCGAAGTAACCAATGAGAACAGACACTGACTTGACCACCACACATATTTAATGAGCCGGTCATGACATCATGTAAATTCAAGCAATACACTGATGTTTTAGCTCCAGCCCTTTGCACTTTTGTTTTCATAGTTGGGGGCAATTTATTGTCATCTCAAAAATATGTACTTCTACAGGCAAACAACCTGCTCAAGAAGATGTAATCCTTGTGCTGGACACCAACATTCTCCTCAGTCACTTGGATTATGTGAAAAAGATGAAATATCATGGCTTTGGAGGTAATCAATATACCTAATACACTTGTGTTTTAGTACAGTACTTCACATTTATTTTGCTTGCAAACAAATACTCCCTAACGGTTGCGGAAGTGCTAATCAAAATATAACCTCCAAGTCCTTAGGGCTACAGTACACTTTGAGTTTTGGATGTTAACTTACATTTTTTTCATATTCTATGTGTTTGTAGCTTTGGGTTTACCAATTGTGCTGATTCCCTGGGTGGTTCTTCAGGAGCTGGATTCTCTAAAAAAGGGGAAAGGTCTTACAGGATCGGTCGCTCATTTGGCCTGTCCCGCCATTTCCTACATTTACAACTCTCTGAAAAGCAAAGAGAAATACCTTTGGGGCCAGTCAATGCAGCAGGCTGCTGAAAGTAACAGTGAGTGTGCAGTTATTTATATCCTTTATAGGGTGGGGCTCTAATTTCACTGTTGGAGATGTATGAAAATGAATATACCTAATTATATAGTTTTTTCTTCAAGAAACATTGTTGGACCTGTTAACATGCCTACTATTATTTATGGTACTTGGTTGTACTACAATTTATGGCCAATTGGTGGCGGTAGTGCTATGCTGATTGTTCATAATCCATTACTATTACATGAATTATGTCAGTTAGCAAGAAATGCATGAAAGAAGAAGAAATGGGAGCAACTGGGAAAAATAATGAAATACATTGACATTTTTGGCTGACACTATTTAGAATTGCGTTTAAACTCAAACACTTTAAAGACCACACACTTTAAAATACATGTTTGCAAAAACAACTTGTTCTGTTTGTCTTTTTAAAAATAGGATAGCCACAACTGGGTTATGTGAGTGGAAAGCAGTTCTCTTTGGCATGTAGTGAAGTATCAGTCTGCTAATTTCCATTATTTATAGGCAAAGAAGAACAAAACTGTGGGACTATTTATACCAACAAGCGCACAATTAAAGATATGGAAGCTACAATAAGTCCATCCATCCATTATCTACCGCTTGTCCCCTTCGGGGTCGCGGGGGTGCTGGAACCTATCTCAGCTGCACACGCCCGTGATACGCCCTGGATAAGTCGCCACCTCATCACAGGGCCAACACAGATAGACAGACAACATTCACACTCACATTCACACACTAGGGCCAATTTTAGTGTTGCCAATAAGTCAATATTTTTAAAGTATGTAATAAAATAAAGAAGTGGCGACTTGTCCAGGGTGTACCCCGCCTCCCGCCTGAATGCAGCTGAGATAGGCTCCAGCGACCCCCCGCGATCCCAAAAGGGACAACCTGCTCAAGAAGATTTAATCCTTTTGCTGGGCACCAACATTCTCCTCAGTTACTTGGATTATGTGAAAAGGATGAAATATCATGGCTTTGGAGGTAATGAATATACCTAATACATTTGTGTTTTAGTACAGTACTTCACATTTATTTTGCTTGCAAACAAAAACTCCATAACTGTTGTGGAAGTGCTAATCAAATATAACCTCCCAAGTCCTAATAATTAGTACCAGGATGTTCTCAAAGAGCTTCACGGGCTTCACGGTGGCAGAGGGGTTAGTGCGTCTGCCTCACAATACGAAGGTCCTGCAGTCCTGGGTTCAAATCCAGGCTCGGGGTCTCTCTGTGTGGAGTTTGCATGTCCTCCCCGTGAATGCGTGGGTTCCCTCCGGGTACTCCGGCTTCCTCCCACCTCCAAAGACATGCACCTGGGGATAGGTTGATTGGCAACACTAAATTGGCCCTAGTGTGTGAATGTGAGTGTGAGTGTTGTCTGTCTATCTGTGTTGGCCCTGCGATGAGGTGGCGACTTGTCCAGGGTGTACCCCGCCTTCCGCCCGATTGTAGCTGAGATAGGCGCCAGCGCCCCCCGCGACCCCGAAAGGGAATAAGCGGTAGAAAATGGATAGATGGATGGATGTTCTCAAAGAATACCTTTTTTGTATGTGACATGATACCAGCACATCCCGGGCGGTGGAGATACTTCATAAGGTGGACAGAAACCCATAAACAGCCATATTTTAACACCAAAACGTCTTTGTATATGCAATGATACTAATACAGAGTAAGAATAAAGTGTGTTTTGTTAGTCAGTGGACAACAATAATAAGATCACATGAAGCACGTGGTACCCCTGCTTCGATCTCATTCATTCAAAACATCCATGTAAGCAACATCGTTATTCATACTTTATTCAGTAATGTAAGGATTGACCGTCTTCATACAATAGTTTAGACAATGTCATCAAACCAGCAATTAAAAATAATTCACTCTGTGGTTTACAGTAACCACAAAAACCAATGCAGATGTCATTTAAACACATCAAATAATTACTAACAACACCAAATATCGGTGGGAAATTGTAGTTATCCGTTAGATTTCAAAGCTTGATAGCTATTAGATCTACTTTGTAGCATTGTCTTCCTTTACTCACATTACCATACAGCTTAACAAGGTAAAATGACCTCAATCACCCCCTAGTGTACGAGAGGCACACACCGTATGGCCAACGGTAGCATTAGAGGTAAAATATGGGAACTTGGGACTTCTCATGTACTGTAGGTGTGAAAATTGGAGAAGTTAAACTCATTTAGTGCATAGAAACGTACTGACTGTCATTACTTCCTGTTGGAAAAAGCAAGAAAATATTTGTCTTTACATGGTACAATTATTAAGCTCCATAAGCAAAGCCTCTCAAATATCCCCCATTGCGGCCGAAGTTGGATACAGTAAAACCGTCATTTTGAATTTTGGACTTTGTGGTATGATTGGGTTTTTAAACAGAACAATGGTACGGTTTACCTAAAGAAGGACTTCTTCCAGGGGAATAGCATCTCTCTTTTGCACCATCCTGCATGTGCCTCTGATACAACTCCAATTGAGAACATGAATGTCAAGGGAAGTTTACAAAAATAGTCGTTATTTCTAGACAGTGGATGCCCTTTGTTAAAGACATATTTAGCTGTTAGAGGAATGTTCCCCCACTGCTTTCCTGAAACACTTGCCTGCATCATGACTAGAACACATTTTTAAGTGATCATCAAGAATAGTGGAACAACGAGTCCCTTTTTTCACTTTGTGTTTCTGTTTATTAGTCTTAAAGTTTTGATCAGCTGATGAGGTTCTGATACCAGCAAAAAAAATTCATAAATGTTCACCATATAATCCCTCTTTCGTCATCCTAGTCACTGTTGTTCTGCCGTTGGGCAAGACACTCCAATCACATTGCTTTCAGTACCAGACACACTGATGTAAATATAGCTCAAAATGTAGATACAGTAATAAGTTTGTCAATGAAAAGTGCTTTGAGTCACTAGAAAAAAATCACTATATATACAGTATATATAAATAGCTTCACTTATGGTCATTTTCTGTATCTTACTCCTATGTCTTCTTTTTAAAGCTCTATTTCGAGCCTTGTTAATATCCAACAGTACACATTATTTTGCATTTTTTCAAATGGTTTTAAGATCTGGATCAGAAATGTATATGGGAGCATAGTTACTTCTCAAGTAAAATCTGTAGCTTTATTTTGTTCTCTTACTCGAACCGTCATCAGAGTATTGAATTTAGAACACTTGTGCCATGCTGCAAATTTTCAAAATGCCTTATCACATGCCTGCGATTTGATCAAATATCTCGCTTCTTGTCTGCTGTCAATTTGTCTGCGTCACTGTCTTCAGACAGTCTGATGGCTGAGAATAATGATGACAAAGTGCTGCAGTGCTGCCTCCAGTACCAGAGTCTGTACCCAGGCAGTGCTCTCATCCTGTGCACGTGAGTTCCCCCTCCCCCAAGTGCTACTGCTGCTTCTGCAGCCTGTGTGCTCTGCAGATAGTACCCACACATGTGACTGTGAGTGGCTTCAGGCAGATTGTTCCAGTTTGGCATGAAAGAAAGGCCCGACAGAGTCAATGGGACAGAATAGAGCTTGGAATCCTGTGCCTCAGCATGTTTTGGTCATATTAGCATATGGATGGCCTTTGTTTTACTGTATTACATTCTTTATTAGGATTTCTCCTCTTCTTTGATTGATTATTTTAGCAAGAAATTCAATCGGACTGACGTGGCTTAATTGTCAAGGTTTTCATTAAACCCTGCAATTGTAATGACCTTTATTTAAAAAAAAATAGTTCACAGTTTCAAATCATGCAATTATTCTTTTTTTTTTTTTTAAAACCACTTCCGCTTTTCCTGTTTAGCTTCATGGGTTAGCGTGGAAAGAGTTCACTCTGCTCAAACTGAGCTGACAGGACAGAAACATGTCCCCTACAGTACACTACTGCTACATTATATTCAACCTCCATTTCCATTTGTTCGCATTACAGATAACATTAAGAAGCTAAAGAAATAAAACACTTTCTGAGTTTATCTTTAAAATCATAAGTGTCCAATGTCCAAACCTTTTCCACAGAGATTTTCATTTAGACAAATTGAACGCTGCTATACTGCTTTGACACATTCTGTGCATTAAATATGCTAAAACCAATCAATGTAGCCCAAAATATGCAAAGTTATATACGGTTGAAGTGAGAATTGTAAAACCTCTTGCAAATTATGGGAGTTCCACTAGATTGAAAACTTTTATTGAAAGTTATCACTATCCATATCCTTAGTTTTCTGTTAACATGCACACCCTTTTCCATCCCTTTACCTTTCTGTTGTAGAAATGATAAAAATCTATGTAGTAAAGCTGTCCTCAGTGGTGTCAAGGCCCTGAGTAAGACTGACCTGGAGGCAGAGGTAGGGAAAGCAAGGCAAGACCATAACCACCAACAAAGCATTCTACTCCAGGGGCTTCCTCAAAATGACCTCCCAATGACCTCAACCATGCCAGGAAAGAGTTTTACACCACCTCTTCCTTGTACTCATGACAGAGCAAGTCTTTCTTCAAGTCTTAGGGAGAAAGGTAAGAAAGTATTTCTTATAAAGCAAAGGAAATAAGATAAGATTGTCTTCTTAGTCTATACTTTTTTAACTTCATAACAAATCTTGTCTATTAATGAAATGTACTTGGGAATTTTTTTGTCCCACAGTTTTCTTTACAGCCATTGCCACAAATTCATGCATTTGCTCTATATTACCCAAAGGTACTCGGGCTAATAAGTTTGACATATTTTGGTAAAACTTAAAACAAAGTCCCTTTTCTGTTCCAGCAATAATGTTACCCTGTTGCATAAAGCAAGGTCCATAAAGACATGTTTATCCATAAAGGATGAGTTTGATCTGGGAGAACGCATTAACCCTAACCTAGCCTGTTAAACATCATTATGATTAAATAAATTAAACTAAAAAGTGATTGTCTGTCCATTATCAATGATCTCTGACTGCATAAACATCCTTCTAGATGAACGGACAAAGTTTCACGCAGACAAGCTCCATGTGTTCTTCTAATTGTATGTCCTTTAATTTCTTTCACAACAGATATGACAAATTCATAAATAAAAGTGGATCGCATGCGGACAACTATTACAAATACAGAGAAAATGATGACACTAAGATGACATTAATTGAATTAACAGACGAAATTACCAAAGCAGTAAATGGTAAAAAGTGTTCTACTGCAGTGTTCATGGACTTAACAAAAGCGTTTGCCCCAATTAATAATAAGATCTAAAAAATAGAACGGTATGCAATGCAATCAATAAATCAATCAAAGTGTACTTATATAGCCCTTAATCACACTTGTCTCAAAGAGCTGCACAAGCCACAACGACATCCTCGGCTCAGATTGTACATCAGGGCAAGAAAAAACTCAACCCGATGGGAACAACGAGAAACCTTGGAAGGAACCGCAGATGTGGGGACCCCCCACACCCCCTGGGTGACCGGTGCAATGGATGCCGAGTGGATTCGGTTAACAATGTTAGAGTCCAGTCCATAGTGGGGACAGCAGGGGATCCTCTAGCATGTAGGCATGTCGGGGCGTAGAGACGACACCGACTGATGCATAAGGAGTGGTCCACACCGGTCCCGACTTCATGTGAAAGTCCAGTCCATTCGGAGGCTAGCAGGGGATCATCTTGAATGGAGACAAGTCAGCAGCACAGAGACGTCACCAACTGATGCAAAGGGGAGTGGTCCTGTGGCTGATCTGTGGTCACCTAAGAGAGGGGGGCAGAGCAGAAAAGAGAGACATAAGATCAACTGGTCTAAAAAGGGGTCTATTTAGAGGCTAGCGTATACAAATTAGTTTTAAGTTAGTTAGCATCTCTAGCTGTTACCGATACTTCATACTTCCATCCATCTATTTTTTACCGCTTGTCCCTTTTGGGGTCGCGGTGGGTGCTGGAGCCTATCTCAGCTGCATTCGGGCGGAAGGCGTTGTACACCCTGGACAAGTCGCAACCTCAGCACTGGCATTCCATACGGTTAACAGTTAAAATTATGCTCAAAGAAAACAATAACCTGCTTCCCAAAAATGTTAAACAACTATTCTTACCTATGAGGAGAAATGCTGCACACGAAAAGATTTTTTGAATGCATGTACAACACTTAAATCATTTAGTTTATTAGTATGTGAAGTTAAATTATGGACTAGATTAGGCAAAGCAGTCAAACAAGTAACTAATATGAATTGTGATAATCATCTTGAACCTGACTGAAAAATGAGATAATATTATTCTTTCCATTATGTGAATCACAACTTATGAACAATGATTCGTTCATGAGAACAAATGTCATTGATCATTTATTGATTCAATGTGTTTGCGTTACAATTTGAGCACAGGAAGTAAACAAGTGTGTTAGAAATGGCTATGAAACTTATTTTTACTTATTTTTGAAATTGGAAATAAGTGCTGTACCATGTAACTGTATGCATGTTCAAAATGAATTAAAACCATAACCACAGTTTTAATAGCCGGTTAGCCTAAAACTTTAATGTATTCTGTGTATGTTCAATTATTTCTATCCTGTTTAGTATACTACGTGCATACACAGTAAATATAGCTTCTGTCTTTGTGATTGTCTGCAAGTCTTGTTCCTCCACTCATGTAGATGCATATACTTACAGAAAGCAAAAGGCAGAGTGCAGAAGAAGAAGAAGATGAGAAAATAAACAGATGTGTTTCTGAGTTTGAAGACTGCCTGCAGGAGGTCCTGTCCAATGTGCTTGAGAAGGAGATGAAAGCTGCTTATGATGATATGTGGCAAGAAGTGAGATAGTGATGTATTTTTATTCCTCCCCATACCCCAAATGAAATATGCTTGGTATCTTGAAATATTAGAATCAAAACACACATTTGTGCTTATTATATTGTTCAACACAAATATGTAATCATTGGTTTCTCTCCTTTCAATAGATTGTCTACCTGAAGCCTCCCTGGACTTTTCTAGATGTCCTCCATTGTTTTAAAAAGCACTGGAGGGCAGTGTTTGGCTTCATTGTCCCAAGGCCAATGTTGCAAACAGTTTTAAATCTCATTGACTTCTTCAAACGAGGTATGGATGTCTCATTTGGCTCTTAAATGTATTGGTATTTGAAATATAGAATTCTTCATGTGGTGGCTGGGAGCATATTAGCGTTCAAAAATGTTATACATCCTTAACTTTTCCAACAAATAAAAAAAATCATATCTAATTTGAATAATATATATTCAATGTGTACTCCACCTTCCGCCTGAATGCAGCCGAGATAGGCTTCAGCATCACCCGCTACCCTGAAAGGGACAAGCGGTAGAAAATGGTTGAATGGGATGGCACTACAACATTTCATTCATAAGAACATTTTATCGTTATAATATACTGTACAAACAAATATAAATTGTATTGAATTCATTTTCTGAACACTACCGTGGTGTTGGTCCCATCTGCAATATTCACAAAATAGAGGAGATGACACGTTCGATTGCTCACACACATCTGACTGCCTTCTGATTGAACAGGAGGAAAATGTCTGAGTCATCCGCTGCCATAAGCCTCTCTGCTGGGGAATGACGTTTTCTGCCCTGCACTGCGCCAGATCTCCCCGGAACTACAGATAGAATTAGGTCACCTGCTAAAACAGGACACTCCAATATGTGTCAGTATATACTGCTGAGTCGCCCTCTGCACCACTTCTTGTTCTGGCCCTCAATCCCTTTACTATATCTAATTAAATTACCCTTAGTCACGAGGCTTGAAGTGCCTCAGCCTCGCTTGCCTCTCTCACAGTGCATCTGTGTGGGAATATGTGCCAGACAACAAACACAATGGAGCGAATAACTGCAGATACTTCAGGTCAGGAACAAGTGACAAGAAGCATGCCCAAACATCACACCAATGCAGCAAGAAATTACTAATTAATGAGTATGATTACAATCATCTTGCCCAGGTACAACGGAAGTGTTCGCAAAGTTGAGCTCACGATGACCAAGCGAGGTTAAAGCAAGACGTTTATTTATTAGGCATTTGTCGGAGATCACTCTGCTTTTAAAATTAGAAAAAAAGAAAGGAGATTATTTAGTACTGCAAAGTAACTTATGTGGTACAGACGCTTTCTTTTATATGGCATATCCACAGATGGCAGGCAGGGAGTGTTCTGCCCTCTATTTTCTGTAGTGCATTTTGTTTATGCCTTTTATTTTGACATTAGTGGAGTGCACTTTTGTGTACTGACACACTTTTATTTTGACATGTGACATTAAAAAAACAGACAACCATGTTACAAATCTGACATCGAAGACCCTAGACGCCGAATTGGAAATCAGTTCTGCAGCCACATCTCTGCTGTAAGCTGCATTTTTCAACTTCTTGTAAACTCTGTGTGCTTTGCGCCTTTGAAAGCATTGCCTCTATTTGTTTTAGAAAGTTATTTAGACATACTGTGCAACCTAGATTTACGAACTTTATTGGTTCTTGAACATTGTTCGTGAATAGAAAAGTTTGTATAGTGAAGCAGAGTTTCCCTTAAGAAACAATGTAAATATGAATGATGGTTCCAGCCTTGACAACAGTTTGTACACTTGGAACAGAATCTACAGTAATATACAGTAATGTATATATATAAAAAAAAAATCTGTGTAATTGCTTGGATTTAAACTGACGTCACGTCCGGCTCATTGAATGGTGGTGGTGGTCAAACCAGTGTATGCTATCAAAGGGTACTAGACGCCATTTAGCCTGTCTCGAAGAAAATTGCTCTATGCTTGCGTCTTTTTCGACCATACGAACCGTTTAAATCCTGAAAAGGATAAAAGTTTCTTGAGAGTTCCTCGACAGGTAATCAAGAAGGGTGGAAGAGTGCCAAGTTTTTATGAAATACACGAGAAAAGCATACAGCTCACACTCCAATGTTCTTGAACATTGTTCGTGAATAGAAAAGTTTGTATAGTGAAGCAGAGTTTCCCTTAAGAAACAATGTAAATATGAATGATGGTTCCAGCCTTGACAACAGTTTGTACACTTGGAACAGAATATACAGTACTATACAGTAATGTATATAAAAAAAAAAAAAATCTGTGTAATTGCTTGGATTTAAACTGACGTCACGTCCGGTTCATTGAATGGTGGTGGTGGTCAAACCAGTGTATGCTATCAAAGGGTACTAGACGCCATTTAGCCTGTCTCGAAGAAAATTGCCCTATGCTTGCGTCTTTTTCGACCATACGAACCGTTTAAATCCTGAAAAGGATAAAAGTTTCTTGAGAGTTCCTCGACAGGTAATCAAGAAGGGTGGAAGAGTGCCAAGTTTTTATGAAAGACACGAGAAAAGCATACAGCTCACACTCCAGTCCAAGGGAGCAGAGCTGAAGAATGCACAAGTTTGAAAGTTTACTCCGTTAAAATGGTTTGTTTGAAATACTTTTAATGTTTAGTGTTCGGTAAAGCACCAACTAGGTGAGTCTAAATAAAATAAATCAAATGTGAGCAAGATCTGAAAGAGTTAAACCTTTACCAAAGGCAGCAATCATAAATAAAGAATGCATGAATGAAGAAATGTTGACCTCTGTAGTTATATTTTGATAAAGACAGGAAAAACACGCGTACTCGTACACGGTGCGTGTAACAGCAAAGGCAGGCAACAAACATGGATGTAAACATGAAGTTAAATCATGAAATGCAACATTACCCTAACAAAAACAATGCATGATTAAGCCGGGAGATTCTTGATACTAATGTCTTTGACACTGCCACACACAATGAAGTTGTAGACCTTCACGCTTTTCCAACTTTTTATCTGTTTTGTCATGTAGAATGGCATCTACAGCACATAATAGTTTGATATGTTTGGGAACACCACCGACAAATAATTATTTCTCACTCTAAAATATTTTATTCGATATAGTATAGCGATCTATTCCATTGCATATTTAGATTTTTTGCTTGTATCTGCTCTTAGTAGGAAGATATAGGAAGATATAGGCAGCCTTGTGTACTCCGATTGTGCATGTGCTGCTTGTTGTACAACAGCCATCTTCGCTTGGTTGACTATAACCTGTTTTCACGTCCGGGAAGAAATCACTTGTCGGAATACAAGCAATAAAAAGTAAAAAAAACAACATCAAGCTGCTGTGTCCTCTGCTCTGCCAAGACGCGCTCACACATAAGTCACTATGATGCCCTCTCACAAACAAAATCACAAAAATCCTTTACTTCAACGACCATATTGCTACAATAAATAACATTTAAAAAAGTAAAATACTCACCCATTAACAACGACATAGAACTGACGAGAGGAGCAAACAGAGGGAGGGGGGAAAGACTGGGAGGCAGAGAGGAGAGCCGTACGCATCTGTGTGTTTATGCTTTGGAAGAGCAAGAGGCCACTCTGGAAAGAGAGAAGAGATTTTGTCTTCTCCTCTGCTGTGATATAATTGTATCTGAGATTTTTTCTAAGAAAAGACCTGCTTCATCACAATTAAAACTTATGCTTGTGAGTGCCATGAATATATACTCCTTGCAAATAGTCTTTTTTTTTTTTTAAAGCTCTGCAGTGGTTACTTACTTGCCATGCTGGTCTGTTGAGATTTTGGGACTCCTATTGAGTTAGCAAAATGGACAAAACTTGTCCAAAAGGTAGAAAAACAAAGAAAAGGCAAATATGATACGCGAATTCTCCAACACAGCAAGTTAAGTGTGAGACTCCGCCTCTTGACAAAGTTTCGCCTTGCTTTCATGCCTGAAGGCACCTAAATAAAGTGTTCGTCCACAGAGACATTGTTTGCACACAGAGGCATATTTGGCCTGATTTAAAAGTTTGTATCTCGAAAAGTTTGCATATAGAGGGGTTTGTAAATCGAGGTTCCACTGTATTATGTCAACAAGAGTGCATCCCGTCTGTTTTCCTTGCTTTCCACAATGCTAGTAACTGGTAAATCATCTATTTTTTTTCATCTACATGGAGGGCTGCAGAACAAATGGTTTTTAGCCCATTTAAGAACACACAATGGTGGATGATCTGATTTCAGATATTCTGTATGTATTTCCTCAGGACAATCAAGGGACCGTAGTTCAACACTGAGAATCCTCCAAGAAGCTAAGGAGTTTGTAAAGGAATTTGGGGAAAGTTCAAGCCTTGTTCCCAGGGCCCTTACTGCAATGGACAATATTCTCAATAAACTGAAACATAAGGTCTGCTTGAGGCATGAAATGATTCTCCTTTGTTGATAAAAGAGAAACAAGCGCTTATAATTCATATTTTCTTTTGTCTAGGCTGAATCAGTTGTCAGCAGTGATGTTGTAATGAATGAGGATGAAGAAGCCAAACAACTCCCTACCTCTCATGCCACTCACGATGAAGTCTGGGCCATGTTTGAGAACATCTGGTGTAACGTTTGTCAAATAAGGTGAGCATAGTAAGCTGTTTCACTTTTTTATGCACAGGTTCTGTTGTGCAAAGAATACAATCAAAAGTAAGCACTGTACTAAATTTCATATAGATATATTTGTTTGCCTGGAGTTTTCAGTGTATATGTAAATAACAATTTTTACTTTTTACTGTGTTTGCATTTTTTTAAAGCGGTAGAAAATGGATTGGATGGAAAATAAAATATTTTAAACCTTTAAAATTGTATTACCGGATGATTGTGTGTCTTAAATGTGTAATTTCAAACCAAGTTCCAGGCCATTTAAATTTAGCATAGCAAAACAAATTGAATGTGATTAAATCTGTTTAATCTCATTTATTAGGTTGGGGTTTATTAGGTAACATTTTAGTGTAACAAGAGCATTTCAATTGCATCCAAATCCAGATTTCTACAACAAAATGGAAATACATTTGTCTCAGTGTTGAAGCCTTAGCAGAGGTATGCACTCGTGTAATCTGTGTTCACCTGTATTTTATTTTATACATAGCATACAGTACACGATGGAGTCCTGCTGTGTTCTTCACATAAAGTCTGCAAAAGCCCCTCATACACTTACAACAACAAAACAAAACAAGTCAAATGATGTATTCTGACACAGCAGGTCATTTTGTCTGTTATTATTGCAGCTTGGAAGTGTTCAAAGCTTTGGCCTTTGACCCTCACACCAGACAGAGTTCTTTGCCAGTCCGAGGTCCTCCACCCCCACAGGATGCTGTGGCTTATCTGAGCCAAATGTCCTCTATGGTCTCACAGCTGCTGCAAGCCTTCATCAGGTACTTTGGTCTCAGTCCACTAATCTCACTGCTCCCAGCTCCAGCTCACTAATTAACCTTCTACCTCTCTTTAAAGTCATGGATGCAAATCTGAATGACAAAGTCTGAAAAACATACCATAATAGGACTCCATTGTATTGAAACACAAAACCAAAGAGGAAAAAATGTTGTACTGTACAGTAAGCCATTGTTCTCTCTGAATCAAGTTGTCATTGTCAGTCCTTGTCAGTTTTCAAACAGTGACATGTTTACATAAATGGAATTAAGATTTTCTCATGCCTTCACAGGTGTTTTCTTGTTTTCTCCGCAGTCCTTGGCCTGTCCTTAAACCCCTCCATCTCCCTTGTCGTTGCAATACGTCTAATAGCGGCTCACAGGCGTGGGATTTTAGATATGTTCTAATCACCTCAACCTTCTAACTGCGTCTTATCACCTTTCCCACATTGCCACAGACCATAATACTCACTCCAGTGCTGTTTTACATCTGAGAGCCAGCGTCTTTTGCAGTTGACATTTGTGTTTTTTACGCATATGTGTAATTCTGACAAAAAAGAACCAACATTTCCACTGCAGAAGACACTGGTTCTCAGGAGGATATGAGGCACCACATTTTTAAAACTTGTCTTACCACACGGGATTTGCATTAACATTAAGTTGCATTATAAATAGTTGTGCCTTATAATGTTTTTAGTTGAAAAAAGGAAGTTGATCAAATAATTGTTTAGCAGGTGGATTCAGAAGTATTTGGAAATCCATCCATCCATCAATTTTCTACCGCTTATTCCCTTTGAGGTTGCGGGGGGCGCTGGTGCCTATCTCAGATACAATCGGGCGGAGTATTTGGACGATGATGTACTTTTTTATGAATCGGCTACCTCCCGCCTCCAAAGACATGCAACTGGGGATAGGTTGATTGGCAACACTAAATTGGCCCTACTGTGTGAATACGAGTGTGAATCTTTTATGTCTATCGGTGTTGAACCTGTGATGAGGTGGCGGCTTGTCCAGGGTGTACAACGCCTTCCGCCCGAATGCAGCTGAGATAGGCTCCAGCACCCCCCGCGACCCCAAAGGGACAAGCGGGAGAAAATGGATGGATCAATGGATGATTTTGACTTTTTTACACATTTTTTGGGTGCACTGGTACTGTAGTAGTACAGTTAAGGCCCAAACATGTTCGGGCGGAACGTAGTTAAAATTTTATGACCGCGCTGCTGGGCATGTATTTTCACATCGACTCGTCACCTGTCACAGATTTGAATTTTGCTAACAAAACATTATTATACAAATAAAATTAAGCCAGCGTATGAATGAAATGTTTTGTAAGACTCACCTCTTAGACAATTTTCGACACAGTGGATTTGCCCGGTCCAAAAATCTGCAACGTTTTTATGCCGCCAGAACAAGCCAAAATTATTGGGCATAAAAAACTCACTGTACGTGTGCACAGACTCGTTTTGCATGTGTGTGGCGGCTTTTTGCGCTCACGTTGTGTCTTTCTCTTTCTCCACGTGTGCGATGTTCCACCCTTTTGGCACTAAGGGCCCAGCAACTCCCCTCTTTTCAGAGTAAGGCAAGTCATCATGACGGGAGGATATGGAGGTTAATTTGTGTATTTATTACAAATGCTTTTTTTTTGTTTACACAAAATTAATGTAACTTAATTTTTTGCATTTAAATTTTGTGAACTGAATTTTTTTACATCAAATTATGCTGACAACCTCATTGAAAATAATGTATTGGCAAAATGTGTGTGTGCAAACATTCAGTGTAAAATAATTCAGTGTTTGAAAATTCAGTGTAAAGAAATTCAGTGTTGAAAAATTTGCTGCTTCAAAAAGCAAGACTTTCTTCCGGTAAATTAAGACTGAAGCAATTGATCCTGTCTCAGAACCATTCAAAGAGGTGTCAAGTTTGAAGTCATGTGACACGAGTCTTTCAAAACAGTATAAAAAAGGCAGTTAACTGGACTACAGGGGCATTGTACAACATAATAAACATTTCAATGCGGTCCGTTGGATAGTTTCAAACTATAGAAATGGTTCCAATGGTTAGAATTAGAGATGTCCGATAATGACTTTTTTGCCAATATCCGATATTCCGATATTGTCCAACTCTTAATTACCGATTCCGATATCAACCGATACCGATATATATGGCCGTGGAATCAACACATTATTATGCCTAATTATTTTGTGATGCCCTGCTGGATGCATTAAACAATGTAACAGGGTTTTCCAAAATAAGAGAACAACTTCAACTCAAATTATGGAAAAAAGTGCCGTATTTATTATTGAAGTCACGAAGCGCATTATTATTTTTAACATGCCTTAAAACAACAGCTTGGAATTTGGGATATGTTCTCCCTGAGATAATGCTGATACCCACTACAACTATGGGAAATACTATTCTTTGACTTTCACAAAGTCTGAGTCTAAGAAAGTGCACTATTCCTTTTTTAAAAAAATAAATAAAACATGCCTCAAAACAACAGCTACAAAAGCAATTAAGTCACACAGCTTCAGTCCAGAGTATACTAAAGTAATAAAGTAAACAATAACATAGTCCTCATTTAGTGCAAGACTGCCTTGCATACTGTATAACAGGAAATTATAAACTGGGCTCAATCTGCCCTGCTCTAACGTATTTGTTTGAGTAACACAAATGTGCTGCAAGCTAGTGGTGATTGCTTGAAGTGGCCTACCAGTCAGCCAGAGCTTCTGAAATGCTGCAGCTCCGTTCACTGCAAGCTGCAAAGTGTGCGCCATCCAGGGCAGACTATTCACACACAAGTCCACCGTCGTGCGTTGTCGTAAACTGTCGCCCCGGGGTAGTTTTTGTTGTATTTTTGTTTTTTCTTGACGGAGTATAACTGTGTGGTAATACTTTTTTTCGGTGTTTGCTTTTCATCCATCTTCCGCTTGCATTCATCGTGTATCTCCTTATGATTCTTTAAGAGGTGGGAGATCAAATTGCTCGTGTTAAAGAAAGACGTCTTGGTTCCTCCTCGCATAACCAACTTTTTGCAGTCATTGCAAATTGCCAGCTTTTTATCCGTCAGACACACTTTAATATAATCCCAAACCATAGACATGGTGTCGTTAGTCAGTCCCCGAGCGAGTTTGCTTGTTAGCCAGGCTACACCGGCAACAACACACTCTCGTTGTTGTTGTGCTGCGCTCGTGGTGGTTTGATGAGGTCATCAAGCATTGGTAGTAAACCTCTCATGCTGCAGTTGTCAGCTCCTGCGTTGTGTGTGGGACAGGGTAAAGGGAAGAAGGGAGGGCCTGCTGACTGGGTTTATATCCGTGTTTTACCGGATATTAACTCGGGCTAGGCGATATGGCCTTTTATTGATATCTCGATATTTTTAGGCCATGTCACGATACATGATATATATATTGAAATTTTGCCTTAGCTTTGAATGAACACTTGATGCATTTAATCACACCAGTATGATAATTCTATGTGTCTACATTGAAACATTCTTGTTCATACTGCATTAATATATGCTCATGTTCAACTTTCTTGCGGAGAGAGAAATCACAACTAAGTCTATTTACCAAAACTGTATTTATTAAACAGTTATTAGGCAGTGGCACAAACATTCATGTCATTTCCAAAACAGAAAGTGCAAGATTGTCAGAGACATTTAAAAATAAGCTACAAGTGCACTTTTGTGAATGATGTCACACAAGATATTTCTATAAGTGTCAAATAAAAATGAGCTGCCTAATAGGAAATCAAATAGTGAATGTCCTTCGCTATGTCGTAGGTTCCTGCGGACGTTATCTCCTTCTGTTATTGACTTTTTTTTTCATATAGTGTTGATCTGAAAATAGTTGCTTGGGCATTTTGTTGGTGTGGTACCGGCCGGAGATGTTGACATGCAGAGTTTCAAGCACTACTCATTCTCTAGCGGGTGACTTCAAATGATCCTACATTAGCAGTGCTGCTACTTTTTGTAACAATGATTTTGCCGCATAAATGTTGAACATATTCCCTCTTGAAGCCAAACCACCGCCGAACGATGGATCCCGTTCTGTTTTTCTTGGTAATTAATTCTTCCTCCATTTGTTACCAGATTTGCACCTTCTCTCTCTCGTATTACCACCCGCACCTCACGTTAGCATCACAGCTAACATTACCATGTCGCTACTTGTCTCCTCCGCAGGAGCATGTGATGTTGTACACGTGACGTGAGGAAGAAGGTGCGCTTGTCTAAGTCTCTTTGAGAAGGAGACACAAGAAAGAGTGGAAACGCCTGTAGTGTAATGCCCGCAGCTAAAAGCAACTGCGTGAGAATGTATACTTGAATATCACGATTTAGTCATTTTCTATTTCGCACAGAGACAAACCCGCGATATATAGAGTATATCGATATACAGCCCAGCCCTAATATGTATCGCTCCGTACAACGGCGTTTTAAAAAGTCATTAATTTTACTTTTTGAAACCGATACAAATAATTTCCGATATCACATTTTAAAGTATTTATCGGCCGATAATATCGGCAGGCCGATATTATCAGACATCTCTAGTCAGAATCATGCAGGGACAGAGTGTGCGGGGCTTGTTTACACAGCAAAAAGCCTAATAGTGGGTGTCAGACGCAGATTTTTACAACAAAGTTCTATAGAACAATGACGTTTAAAAAAATATTTGGTTGTATTTTAACCTTGGCATTTATGTTTCGCCGTGTTTGTTGCATCCTTGTGGTTCTTGCTCAATTGCAAAGATCTCGATCAAGGAGGTGATCTGCAGTAGAGGAGCAAGAGTAGAATGTTACACACGTAAAGAAAAAGAGACACATTACGAACGCAAAAAGACACTGGCGTAAGGTTGGACCCTCACCCCTGGCAAAACTGGGGTAGATCCTGCTGAAATCATATGTGTTGAATGAAAACAGAATCATTTTGAATCGGAAAAATATCGTTTTTGAATCGAGAATCTCGTTGAATCGAAAAAATCGATTTATAATCGAATCGCAACCCCAAAAATCGTTATTGAATCGAATCGTGTAACACCCAAACATTCGCAGCCCTAGTATTTATAATTTTTTTTTAATCTGTCCTTTTTCGCCCATCCTTCAATCCATTGTCTACCGCTTGTTACTGGGTCTCCTAGGCAGATGCGGCACGCCAGCGTCCAAACTCCAGCCCGCGGGTAGTCCCGACTAAAAAATAAATAAATTGGTATTTATAATATTTTTTTAATTTGTCCTTTTTCGCACATCCTTCAATCCATTGTCTACCGCTTGGTACTGGGTCTTCTGGGCAGATAGGGCACGCCAACGTCCAAAATCCGGCCCACGAGTAATACCAAGTAAAAAAAAAAAAGTATATATATATATATATATTTCTAGATATATCTATATATATGTATATATAGATATATATCTATATAGATATATCTATATCTATATATATATATAGATATAGATATATCTATATAGATATATATCTATATATATATATCTATATAGATATATAGATATGTATATTTTGTTTTTTTAATCTTTCCTTTTTCGCCTATCCATCAATTCATTTTCTACTGCTTGTTACTGGGTGTCCTAGGCAGATAAGGCACGCCAGCATCCAAAATCCGGCCCGAGGGTAATACCAAGTAAAAAAAATATATATATATGTATGTATATATATATATTTTTTTTATTTATTTTATTTATTTATTTATTTTTATTATTATTTTTTTTAATCTTTCCTTTTTCGTCCATCCATCAATTCATTTTCTACTGCTTGTTACTGGGTCTCAGAGGCAGATAAGGCACGCCAGCATCCAACATGCAGAGAATAATTTCACCACACCTCGTATGTGTGAAAATCATTGGCGTATTTTTCAGAGTATAAGTTGCACTGAAGTATAAGTCGCATTTTTTGGGGAAATGTATTTGATAAAACCCAACACCAAGAATAGATATTTGGAAGGCAATTTAAAAATAAATAAAGAATAGTGAACAACAGGCTGAATAAGTGTGCGTTAGATGACGCATAAATAACCAACTGAGAACGTGCCTGGTATGTTAACGTAACATATTATGGTAAGAGTCATTCAAATAACTATAACATATAGAACATGCTATACGTTTACCAAACAATCTGTCACTCCTAATCGATAAATCCCATGAAATCTTATACGTCGAGTCTCTTACGTGAATGAGCTAAATAATATCAATTGATAATTTCACACATAAGTCGCTCCTGAGTATAAGTCGCACCCCTGGCCAAACTATAAACAAAAACTGTGACTTTTAGTCCGAAAAATACGATACTTTAACAAAAAAAATGTTGTTTTTGTTTTTTTTATTATAATTTTTTCTTAATCTGTCCCTTTTCGCACGTCCATCAATCCATTTTCTACCGCTTGTTACTGGGTCTCCTAGGCAGATACGGCATGCCAGCGTCCAAAATCCGGCCCACGGGTAGTACCAAATAAATAAATAAAAAAAATTTTTATTTTTATTTTATTATTATTTGTTTTAATCTGTCCTTTTTCGCCCATTTATCAATCCATTTTCTACCGCTTGTTACTGGGTCTCCTAAGCAGATCTGGCACGCCAGCGTCCAAAATCCGGCCCGCGGGTAGTCCCGACTAAAAAAAAAAAAAATTGGTATTTATAATTTTTTTTTAATCCGTCCTTTTTCGCCCATCCTTCAATCCAATGTCTACCGCTTGTTACTGAGTCGCCTAGGCAGATATGGCACGCCAGCGTCCAAAATCCGGCCCGCGGGTAGTCCCGACTAAAAAAAAAAAAGAATTGCTATTTATAATTTTTTTTTAATCTGTCCTTTTTCGCCCATCCTTCAATCCATTGTCTACCGCTTGTTACTGGGTCTCCTAGGCAGATATGACACGCCAGCGTCCAAAATCCGGCCCGCGGGTAGTCCCGACTAAAAAAAAAAAAAAAGGTATTTATAAAAAAAATTTAATCTGTCCTTTTTCGCCCATCCATCAATCCATTTTCTACCGCTTGTTATTGGGTCTCCTAGCCGCTCAAGCAAACCGTATTGTCTAAAAATGCATTTTCCCAGCGGTAACGGGACGTCATCACACTTGCGCCACAAAGGTGGCAAGTGCGCAATCTTTCACTCAATTAGTGCACGAGGGGAAAAAAAGGACGAAATCGTTGGGGAAACATGAATTGGGCACCGAGTGTAGACTTTTTAAACATCAGTGGACGTATGACTTTTGTTCAGTTTAAGGAAAAGACAGTTTGGATTGTATTTATTTATTGAAGCGCGGCCCCTTGTCCAATTTTTTTAACCCAATACGGCGGGTCAAAAAGTTTGGGGGCCCCTGCTCTAAATGATACAGGTAGTCCCAGTGTGTACTGTATGTGTGTAACTGTCTAGCTCACATTACTAACTCTAACCGACATACCGCGGCCCAATACAACACAATAATCTGTAAAACGGGATTGTGCCGTGGACCCCATTTTTTTTACATTGTGGTGTAGTGGCAGGTAGACTGGGGTGTAGGGCTAGTAAACGAGCTAAATCTGTTGTGCATCTTAGCCGGCTCACCGTAGCTTGTCTGCAGTTTCAGGCTGCTACAAACTGGGCTAGTTAACTCAATACGGTCTAACGCTATCAAACTTGTTCACGGCATCTAAAGTTACAAAGTTATACTCTGCTCTACCTGGTGGACATGTCTTTCTAGCAGGGACAACCTCCCAAGGGGAAGGGTGCAAAAATGGTGGCTTTGGACCGGCCTACGCTTAGTTTTGCCAGCTCAGCAGCTAGCTAGCTGAAAGGGAAGCGGTTAAACAATGAGAGCAAGTACTTTATGTGTTTGATAAGACTACCGAAGTGTGTTGGAAAAGGGCTAAAGAAGGCTATACAATATTTAGAAGCACACCAAATACAATTATAGCACTTGACTTTGACGATGAAGCAGCATGGAGCACATCCAAACAAACAGCAGCATGAATGAGCAACTGCGTGAACAAATTTTTTTGTCTGAAGTAACTGGGAGGTATTTAGTAAAAATATTACTAAATAAAGATAACACAATATCAACCCACTGATGTCCAAGGAGGAGTTCAAGTCTTTTTCGCAAGTGGGGTAAGAGTGGATTGTGAGATCGACATGCGGATCGGTGCAGCGTATGCAGTGATGTTGACCCTTTATCGGTCAATCGTGGTGAAAAAGGAGCTGAGACGAAAGGCAAAGCTCTCAATTTACCTGTTGATTTACATTCCTATCCTCACACATGGTCATGAGCTTTGGGTTATGACTGAAAGTACAAGGTCACGGTTACAAGCAGCCGAAATTAGTTTCTTTCGTTGTGTGGCGGGGCTCTCCCTTAGAGAAAGGGAGAGGAGCTCAGAGTAAAGCTGCTGCTCCTCTACATCAAGAGGAGCCAGATGAGGTGGTTCAGGCATCTGGTAAGAATGTCCCCCAGGCGGTTCCCTGGGGAGGTGTTTAGGGCACATCCAACCGGTAGGAGGCCATGGGGAAGACCCAGGTCATGTCGTAGAGCAGGGGTGTCAAACTAATTTTAGATCGGGGGCCACATGGAGAAAAATCTACTCCCAAGTTGGCCGGACTGGTAAAATCCCTGCACGATAACTTAAAAATAAAGACACCTTCAGATTGTTTTCTGTGTTTAAAAATAGAAGAAGCACATTCGGAAAATGTACAAATCATAATGATGTTGTTTTTTTACACTTACATGTTGCGGTTAATGGTATTCTATCTTTATTTGTCGTTATCTATATTTTCTGAATGAATGATGTGATAATGTTCCTCAGTCAACTCAATGGTGTTCATTTTCAATCAATCAAGATAAAAAAATATCAAAATCAATTTACAGTATGCCATGTTTGTAGTTTGATCATTTTCTTTGATTGATGTACTAACACCATGTGGTTTATTTTGTACAAATGTACCATCATCTACAGCAGGAGTGGGCAACCTTTACCACTCAAAGAGCCATTTTGACCTGTTTTACAAAATAAAGAAAACTATGGGAGCCACAAGACTCTTTTGAAATTTAAAATTAAATAACACAGCGTACAAAGTTTTTTTGTGCTTTGTATTAACCAGGGGTCTCCTCGAACACGCAGCCCGCACCTCAACATGAAAATTTGATAATAGTGCGGCCCGCGAGTTTTATTTGGATGCCGCTTGACGACATCACATTTGCTAACCATCTCAATTTTTCCAGGAGACTACCGAGTTTCAGAGAAACCATTCTCTTGACTGTCTGCTGGTTTTCACCCACACAACAATAATAAGGGCGTGCTATGATGACAATGCGTTTAGCGCCCTATACAACCGTAAAAAACAGCTAATCAGCCCATTCACATGTTGTATGAGGCTTCTGAAGACACACACAGGGGACTGCAAGGCATACTTGGTCTACAGTCATACAGGTTACATTGAGGGTTGTGATATAAACAACTTTAGAACTCTGACTAATATGCGCCACACTGTGAAACCAGACCAAACAAGAATGACAAACACATTTCAGGAGAACATCTGCACTGTAACACAACATAAAAACAACAGAACAAATACCCAGAATCCCATGTATCCCGAACTCTTCCGGGCTACATTATACACCTTTGCTACCACCAAACCCTGCCCACTTCAACCTACGTAAGGAGGGGGGTGGTAGTGGGGGTTTATAATGTAGCCCGGAATGGTTAGGGATGCATGGGATTCTGGGTATTTGTTCTGTTGTGTTTATGTTGTGTTACAGTACAGATGTTCTCCCGAAATGTGTTTGTCATTCTTGTTTGGTGTGGGTTCACAGTGTGGCGCATATTAGTAAGAGTGTTAAGGTTGTTTATATCACAACCCTCAGTGTAACCTTTATGGCTGTTGAGCAAGTATGCCTTGCAGTCGCTTGCGCGTTGAGTCAGCAGCCGAACACTAGATGTGGCCGGCTGGCACTCAGATAGCATAGTATTAAAGCGGACGCGACGACATGGTCAAGAGGACGTTTAAGGCATTGCCATCACGGCACGCCCTTAATATTGTTGTCTGGGTGAAAATCTGAGAATGTTATCCTGGGGAGATTTCTGGGAGAGGCACTGAAAAACGGAAAACCTCCCGGAAAAATGGGGGGGTCGGCAAGTATGCAGCTGAGCCACATCAGAGTGATTAAAGAGCCGCATGCGGCCCCGGAGCCGTTGGTTGCCGACCCCTGATCTACAGATATACAAAGAATTGCTATTGCAACATCCAGTAGACACATGTATAAGAGCTTTTTCTTTCATTCAAAAATTTCAGGTTAATTTGTATACATAGCAAACTCATCCCGCGGGCCGGATAAAACCTGTTCGCGGGCCGTACATTTGACACCCCTGTCGTAGAGACTGTCTCCTCTCTGGGCTGGAATCACTTCAGGATCTCCCGGGAGAGGTTGACAAAGTAACTAGGGAAAGGGAAGTCTTGGGTTCTCTGCTTTGGCTGCTGCTCGCGCGACTTGAATCCAGATAAGCGGAAGAAGATGGCTGGATGGATGGCTGTGGATGATAGTGCCTACTGTGGAAAGTACCTGCCCCATTCTGTGACGTGGAACCACAATCCACCATTCACGTCACGTCTGGTTTGGGGATCAGTTTATTGTATTCTTTCAAAAAGAAAAGGGTAAAATATAAGGATTTCTTTATAACGCGATTTTAGGAATAACATGAGTGGTATTTTATGGACCTCAACAACCTAATTATATCGGACTTTGAGTGTAAAACCTTCTGCTCTCTCTGACGGACATGTGATTCATGTTTCGTACACTGTATGTCTCAGCACTTCCGCACTTTTTAAACAACAAACACGGGAACTGAGGTAAAGCACAGTTGCCTACGAGACGGCTCGTCTTATCATCACTTGTTTGAGCTAATATTTGAAACACCCAATACACACTGTATATCTTGCTCATTTATATCTATTATTCAATGTTTCCTATATTTTACCTACACAACCCAAAACCATTGAAGTTGGCATGTTGTGTAAATCTTAAATAAAAACAGAATGCAATGATTACCAGATCCTTTGCAACCTATATTAATTTGAACACACTGCAGAGACAAGATACTTAATGTTCGAACTGGAAAACTTTATTATTTGCCAATATTAGCTCATTTAGAATATGATGCCTGCAATATGTTTCAAAAAGTAAGTGAGTGTATTTGTGCCTAAGGCATGGGTAATTTACACATCTGTGAAGGTAGCATTAATGCTGAAAGGTATATACAGGTTTTGGAGCAACATATGTTGCCATCCAAGCAACGTTATCGTGGACACCCCTCTACGTATTTCAGCAAGACAATGCCAAACCACGTGTTACAACAGCGCGGCTTCAAAGTAAAAGAGTGTGGGTACTAGACTGGCCTGCCTGTCGTCCAGACCTGTCTCCCATTGAAAATGTGTGGCGCAATATGAAGCCTAAAACACCACAACGGAGACCCCGGACTGTTGAACAACTTAAGATGTACATCAAGCAATAATGGGAAGTAATTCAACCTGGAAAAACTTAAAAAATTGGTCTCCTCATTTCCCAAACGTTTACTGAATGTTGTTAAAAGGAAAGACCATGCCACATAGGGTAAAAATGCCCTTATGCCAACTTTTTGCTGCCAGTTAATGATTATTTGCAAAAAAATTCAGTTTTTCAGTTCGAACATTAAATATATTGTCCTTGCAGTGTATTCAACAGAATATAAGTTGAAAAGGATTGGCAAATCATTGTATTCTGTTTTTATTTACGTGCCAACTTCTCTGGTTTTGGGTTTTGTAGTACACCGTTGCATGCAAGAAATAGCTATCTACCTTTTTTCATAGACTTACTTTGTATATGAATGACAGATTCCATTAGAGCAACAAAAAGCTGTTCCAACCAATGACTGGTATCAAATAATTAAGAAGAAATGCATCCTCCTCCCTTTTTTGAAGTATGATCGTGTTCTGACTTAAGCAGTGGGGTCCGCTGTACTGAGATGATGATTCTAGTAGTCTTTTTTGTATTTAGTCTGTCCATCTGTCCTTGTTCTATGCCGCTTGTCGGTAAGCACAACCAGAATTATTCTGTACATAAGGCACACCTGGTTCTAAGGCGCAGTGTCACTTTTTGAGAAAATTAATTTTAAGTGCGCCTTATAGTTCGAAAATACTGCATGCGCCAGTCACTTTCCCATACATATCGAACTATTGTGCTCCAGATGCCATTGTACACGACAAAACAAATGGAAATTTTGAAAAGCATTGAGGTCTACAATTTT
Source organism: Nerophis ophidion (assembly GCF_033978795.1). Classification (NCBI taxonomy): domain Eukaryota; kingdom Metazoa; phylum Chordata; class Actinopteri; order Syngnathiformes; family Syngnathidae; genus Nerophis; species Nerophis ophidion. Next base: position 24,484,546 of record NC_084632.1, on the reverse strand, counting down.
TTTGTGTGTGGCCGCGTCAAGGAAATTGGTATCAAGATTCTCCCGGATAAATATGCATCGTCTTTGCTCGGGTAAGGTTGCATTTCATGATTTAACTACACGCGTCTACTGCCATGTTTGTAGCTGTGGGAAGCGATGTTTACAAGTAGCGTGTTTTCCTCCATTTTTATCAAAATATACCTATAGATTTCAACATTGTATATCTGCTGAAAGCTTCTGAAATCTGATTGTTGCCTTTGATAGAAGCTCAACTCTTTCAAATTTTTCTCACATTTGCTTTCTTTTATTCCGACATGCTGAGTTGGTGCTTTTCAAAACAGTCGTATTAAACCTGTTTAAGAAATACAAATAATATCAAAATAATATTTAAATGGGAAATAATAAACATTAAAAATATATAAAATAAACTTTCAACAAAGTGATTACTGCAAAATCATGCATACTTCGTGTCTGCTCTCTTCGACTGGAGTGTGAACTGCATGCTTCACTTGTCGTTTTGTGAAATCTTGCACCCTTCCACTCTTTTAGATTACCTCTTGGGGAACTTTGAAGAAACGTTTATCCTTTTTGTGATTTGAACAATTCATACAGCCGAACACAACATAAGCATTTTACTCATTGAGAACAGAGCTAGCTTGACCACCACACATATTTGATTGGTGGGCCGTGAGCCGGATGTGACATCAGTAAAATCCAAGCAATAGTGTATACATACTGTATATATTATTTTGTAACATATCTCTCCTGTTGTTTTAGTGTTCTGTCCTCCTCTCCTGGTTTACAAGATGTGCAAGTGCTTCTCGGCATTATCAAATCCAATAAGGTCCGTGCTGATTCACGTCTATCTTATTTTATGCAAAGATCGTTCATTCTTTTTTTTTTGCACTGTCTTAGATAGTGGATTGCAGGCTGGCAGACACGGACCTCCTCAGTTGTTTTTCACAGCAAGACTACAGGTAAAACACACTATACTGATACTGTACTTATGTTTACTTTACGGACAAACGTATTGGGACACCTGGCCATTACAAATACATTAGGTAAAACTGTCCATCCAGCTAGACGAACACTGGTCAGTTGCAGGAAAATATATACAGTCGCGATCAAAAGTTTGCATACACTTGTAAAGAACATAATGGCTGTCTTTAGTTTCCAATACTTTCTACAACTCTAATTGTATTGTGATGGAGTGATTGGGCCACATACTTGTTGGTCACAAAAAACTAAATTGGAGCTGTTTGGCCACAATACCCAGCAATATGTTTGGAGGAGAAAAGGTGAGGCCTTTAAACCCAGGAACACCGTTTCTACCGTCAAGCACGGTGCTGGTAGTATTATGCTCTGGGCCTGTTTTGCTGCCAATGGAACTGGTACTTTAAATGGGACAATGAAAAAGGAGGATTACCTCCAAATTCTTCAGGACAACCTAAAATCATCAGTCCGGAAGTCGGGTCTTGGGCGTGGTTGGGTGTTCCAACAGGACAATGACCCCAAACACACATCAAAAGTGGTAAAGGAATGGCTAAATCAGGCTAGAATTAGGGTTTTAGAATGGCCTTCCCAAAGTTCTGACTTAAACGTGTGGACAATGCTGAAGAAACAAGTCCATGTCAGAAAAATAACAAATTTAGCTGACCTGCACCAATACTGTTAAGAAGTGTGGTCCAAAATCCCACTAGAAGCTTGCCAGATGCTTGTGGACGGCTACCAAAAGCACCTTATTGCAGTGAAACTTCCCAAGGGACATGTGACCAAATATTAACATATTGCTGTATGTATACAGTACTTTTGACCCCGCAGAATTGGTCACATGTTCAGTAGACACATAATAAATCCATAAAAGAACCAAACTTCATGAATGTTTTTTTGTGACCAACAAGTATGTGGTCCAATCACTCTATCACAAAAAAAAAGAGTTGTAGAAAGTATTGGAAACACAAGACAGCCATGACATTATGTTCTTTACAAGTGTATGAAAACTTTTGATCGGGATTGTATTTTTTTCATGAAATCAAATTAATTAGGAATTAATGTCCGCACTGTCATTTGCAACTGCCCAGTTCAGATTTATTGTGCCTGCACATCACTGCTCAGTTGGGACTTACTTAAATTGATTGCTGTAGTAAACAATGTAGACATTACTGCATACGCTGACAAGATGACAAAGTGTGTGTATTAAAAAAATACAACATGAGGTGCCCGTCCCAAAAGAATCGATTCACATACTAATTGCAATTTTGAGATAGGCACCAGCGCCCCCGTGACCCCAAAAAGGGAATAAGCGGTAGAAAATGGATGGATTGATTTATTCCAATTATAAATGCATCTATAATTTTCAATAATTGATTAAAAAAATAAATAATAATAATACTGGGACTGGGTTGGAGTTGGGGTTGCTCTATTTTCTAGTATTATTAGACTGATTAACATTCTTAGATTTTTGTAAAAAAAAAAAAAAAAGTTTTTTTAGGCCAACACTGCGCATACTGTGGCATACTGTGTAAGTTGTACATAGTCAGCAGCCAAAAAGAGCTTTACCAGTAACTTGTTTTGGGAAGGTTTGATGATCATTTTTATACCAAATTTTGTATTATGAGAATTGTGTTGAATCAAAAATGTATCTGACTCGAATTTTCACCTAAAGCATCAGAATCAAATCGAATCGTGAGGTGCCCAAAGATTCCCACCTCCATTACAACATCAATCAATCAATGTTTATTTATATAGCCCTAAATCACAAGTGTCTTATAGGGCCGCACAAATCACGACATCCTCGGTAGAGCCCACATAAGGGCAAGGAAAACCTCAACCCAGTGGGACGTCGGTGACAGTGACAATGATGACTATGAGAAACCTTGGAGAGGACCGCATATGTGGGCAAGCCCACAACAATTCTTCTAATGTTATTTCATCACAAAGAGAGAAACTATATTGGAGTATCCGCCATATATACAGTCATATCTGTGTTAATAGAACCCAGTTGTAGCTGGGACACATTGTCTTTAATCTCCTTTCTAATGAGTTCAATTTTCTGGAAGGAGGCCCTTGTTGGATTAGCAATGCTACTGTACTAAACAAAAATTTTGGATCGTTTTTATTAAGGCGGATGAGATTTGAGTAATATTTAGCTTTAGCTAAGGTAAGCATGCGTTTATAAGTTATTAAACTATCACTCCATGCTTGATGGAAAACCTCAAGTTTAGTCGCGCGCCATTTGCGTTCCAGCTTTCTACATGATAATTTATGAACTCTAGTTTCTTCTGTAAACCATGGGGTACACCTTTTTGGAGCCTTTTTTAACTTCAGCGGTGCTATACTATTAATGGTTTCGCGCAGGGCGTCGTTAAAGTTGTTAGTGAGGTTATCAATAGAGCCCACATAATTTTGGAATGGTGCCATTACCGAGGGCAGAAGGCCCGCAAGAGTCGGCGTTGTGGCAGCATTAATGTTGCGGCTGCTATACTAGTTATTATTATTATTAGCTTGCCGAACATGAGTCTGAACTTCGAATTTTATAAGGTAATGATCGGATATTATTTTAGTATACAGGAGTATCATAACTTTGGAAACAGTGATACTCCTGACAAGCACGAGGTCTATCGTATTACCGTTGCAATGCGTGGGCTCATTTATTATTTGTGTAAGACCACAGCTATCAATTATAGTCTGGAGTGCCACGCACGGTGGGTCCGATGGGGTATTCATATGGATATTAAAGTCCCCCATTATAATTGTATTATCGGCGTGCGTCAGTAGATCAGCAGCGAACTCTGAGAATTCACTGATAAAGTCCGAATAGGGCCCTGCGAGACGGTAGATAACAGTCAGGTATAGAGGCAGCGGTGTGACAGACCTCATTGTAAGGACCTCAATCGATTTATATCTATTATTTAGGTTAAGACTAAGGTTAAAGTTTTCGTTGTATATTAATGCGACCCCCCACCTTTTTTAAGGGGACGGGCAATATGCGCATTCGTATAGTTAGGAGGAGATGCCTCATTTAGCGCAAAAAAATTGTCTGGTTTAAAGGGGAACATTATCACCAGACCTATGTAAGCGTCAATATATACCTTGATGGTGCAGAAAAAAGACCATATATTTTTTTAACCGATTTCCGAACTCTAAATGGGTGAATTTTGGCGAATTAAACGCCTTTCTGTTTATCGCTCTTTTTGCGATGACGTCAAAAAGTGACGTCTCCGAGGTAATACAGCCGCCATTTTCATTTTCAACACATTGCAAACATTGGGTCTCAGCTCTGTTATTTTCCGTTTTTTCGACTATTTTTTGTAACTTTGGAGACATCATGCCTCGTCGGTGTGTTGTCGGAGGGTGTAACAACATTAACAGGGGGGGATTCAGGTTGCACCACTGGCCCGAAGATGCAAAAGTGTCTGCCGCCAGACCCCCATTGAATGTGCCAGAGTGTCTCCACATTTTACCGGCGATGACAGACATGGCACACAGATGTATGGATACCCTGCAGATGCATTTGCAACGATAAAGTCAACGAATTCACAAAGGTGAGTTTTGTTGATGTTGACTGCCAGCTAATCGATGCTAACATGCTATGTTAATCGATGCTAACATGCTATTTACCGGCGGTGCTAAAGCAGACATGGCACAGAGATGTATGGATAACTTGCAGATGCATTTGCAACTATATTACGTTTCCTTCCACCCACATATAATGCGAAAAAACACTTACCAATCGAAGGATTTAAGTTGCTCCAGTGTCACAAGATGCGAAAGTCCTGATCGTTTGGTCCGCATATTTTGCCGGCGATGCTAACTTAGCTATTCGGCCATGCTATGACTATGAATAGCGTCAATAGCTATTCGCTCAATAGCTTCAGTTTCTTCTTCAATACTTTCATAACCCAACCATCCGTTTCAATACATGCGTAATCTGTTGAATCACTTAAGCCACTGAAATCCGAGTCTGAATCCGAGCTAATGTCGCTATATCTTGCTGTGCTATTCGCCATTGTTTGTTTACATTGGCAGCACTGTATGACGTCACAGGGAAATGGATAGTGGCATCGCAAATAGCGAAAATCAAGCACTTTAAAGCTTTTTTTAGGGATATTCCGGGACCGGTAAAATTTTGAAAAAAAATTCAAAAAATACAACAAGCCACCGGGAACTTATTTTTATTGTTTTTAACCCTTTTGATATTGTGATAATGTTCCCCTTTAAGCCAGGTTTTGCTGAGACCGATGACGTTAAGATTGTTGACTCTAATAACCTCATTAACTAATAACATTTTGGGAGACAATGATCTTATGTTTAAAAAGCCCATATTATAGGGAGTGGGCTGTTTAAAGGAGTTTTTGATCAAATTATCCATAGTAGCAATATTAATAATGTTGCGTTTATTATGCGTAGTGCACTTACAATAATTACGACCATATCTAGGAATTGATATGACGAGAATTTTCAGATTGTTTGCTTGGTGTTGCGATAAACTGAAGGCATCATAATTTGCCACCTCAGTAGAACGCATGTCCAGCTCTGACACAGTCATAGCAGAAAAAACATTATGTGAGTTCGGTATTATTCTAAGAGAATTGCTATGTGTGCAGGGATTATCCAGCCTGGCGCTGGCTAGTTCTAACTTAACTGACTCCTCAACCAGACTAGCAGGCTCTGTAATTGCCTGTGACCGGGCTTGCTCTAGTGCAGTTAGTCATGTGTGACTCAAACAGAAATCTTTGTTCCTAGTCAGATGATAGCGCCTTCCCGGTTAGGGTGAAGGCCGTCTCTCATCAGCAAGCCAGGTTTGCCCCAGAAAGAGGGCCAATTATCAATATACGTTAGTCCCTGTTGTCTACAGAAGCTAGCCAGACACTTATTAAGCCAGACTAATCTGCTATATCTCTCATCATTGCCTCTCGCAGGCAGGGGGCCAGAGACAATTACTAGATGCCCGGACATCTTTCTAGCAAGATCACAAGTTCTGGCTATGTTTCTCTTTGTAATCTCTGATTTTCTCATCCTAGTGTCCTTGGAGCCAACATGTATAACTATCTTCGCATAACTAGTGGTGCGATTAGCCTGTCGTACGTGTTAACTAGGCCTGTTGCGAGTTAGCTCGCTAAGATTAGCTTCAATGTCAGGTGCTCTGGCCCCGGCAATACATTTAATTGTGGCTGGTTTGCTAAGCTTTATGTTTCGGGTGATGGAGTCCCCTATGACTAAAGTGTGGTGCTCGGTGGACTGGGGTGTAGCTACAGGGCTAAATCTGTTATGCGTCTCAACCAGTACACCGTAGCTTGTAGGCCGCTTAGGGCTGCTACAGGCTGGGCTAGTTAGCTCGCTACAGCTAACGCTGGCAGATGTGTCCGCAACATCTAAAGTTACGAAATTACACTGACACCTGCACATCCAGTGCAGGTGTCAGGAACCTATGGCTCCCGAGCCACACGTGGCTCTTTTGATAACTGCATCTGGCTCGCATACAAATCGTAGCGCCTTAAAACATTCTCACATCTGGAATGTGTCAAAACCAACTCACTGTTACATTTAACGGATGGAAGCCTCAACAGGTGCATTAAGTTTACCCTCACCACCTATCAAGCAGACTACAACGCTAGCAGCAAAACAATATAGCACCAGAAGTCGCATTGAAGAGTTATTGATGGTTTGCTTCAGTATAACATTATTAAGAAGAATACATTCTGACTTACTATGCTCTAAAATTGTTTGTCTTAAAAATACACACATTTAGTTTAATTCAATGTTAAAAAAATCATATGGCTCTCAGGAAAATACAATACAATTTGAAGTATTTGTGTTTCATAGTTATCTCAGCCAGAAAGGTTCCTGACCCCTGATTTCGCCGTATAAATACTTGTGCTGTCAAGTTGCGGTGCTGTGTTAAGGCGGCTTCTACAAACACAGACACAAGCAGACTTAAGCATGTAACGAGAGGTTTGGTTACAGGTGCAAAATGATGATGTCGTCAAAGAAGGTTATTTTTTAAGTTGTCTGCGCGTGTGCGTCTCTGTTTAATGTCATTGGTATGTGTGTATGTGTCCTGCTACAAGTGACACATTCTAAAAGCTGACAGACCAGGGAGTCTCGACATAAGGCGCATTTTTAGTCAAGTTTTGAATCGCATTTTAAATCCAATGTCACGTGAAATCAAGCTGAATATGACACAAATATATCTGAGGCCTGGAGTATAAACAATGATGCGTTTGTGCAAGCATCTGTTGTGCACTAATATGATCAGATAAAATTATGTCAAAACATTATGTTATAATAACGCTCACAACTTTGAGTAAGTGTTTTCAATCATCAATCAATAAATCATACACTGTATTATTGCCCAAGGGATAATTCAGATTTTCAGCACAATCCCATTCAAGAGCAGACATACAATACAGGGAAACAGAACAGGAACACTGACGGGTCAGCCAACTTCCGGCGCCCCTGTGTTGCATGTATATTCACCAATCTGACTTATTTTTTGGATCACTGTATTTACCACAGTGGCGTAAATGTCAAATATACTTAATTCCTTTGAGCAGAGATCGCAGCGCTTCAACCCGGGTCAACATTGAATTATGCTACTTTCTTGTTTACTCCAGGTCTAAATATTAATTTTTAAGGTTTATAGTGTTCGTTTATTTTGAACATGTATGCATTTATATAATGATACATCACATATCTAAGTCACACAAAATTTCCCATAGTCACAAGAAACATTAGAATTAAAAAGAAAAAACACTTGTTACTTAAGAAGTTTAAACAATAATGAATAAATTACACTTCACATCAACAAAATATTCAGTGCTTCCATTACCACCATCATACCTGTTGTAGTTGTTTGTTGGCTCTTACACAATGTAGCTGTTTATTTAAGCATGTGTCCAGGAAGTCAAGTTTTTTTTGGACCTGATTGCTGTATGTGTCTTCAACAAATACCAACGGGTTTTCCTTGTTTTCAACTTTCACCTCATGTTTGTGAGCCTCGTCACCAAAGAAGTACAGTGAAATGAAATATATTTATATAGCGTTTTTTCTCTCGATACACAAAGCGCTTTACATGGTGAAACCCATTATCTACATCTCTAAGCTACATTTAAACCAGTGTGGGTGGCACTTGAAGCCTTCAAGTTGCTGGCACGGCTGCTCTACTAACTAAGCCACGGCGCCTTAAAAAATTACCTTAAAGTTTAGGTATCCCATATTTCTAAATGTCTTGTGTGTTAAAGCTACACGATCAGAAAAGGTTCATTATTTATAATGATTACAAAAATTGTTTAGGTTTAGTTTATTTAAAACATGCATACGAGGTTACATTGACATAGATGGCTTGTTTACAAATGACAATCCAACATGTTCGAAAGGAAGTTGGACTAAGCATATAGATTACAAGCAAAACCCGCAAAGCATGCAAACAACCACAATATGAAACGTTATTAAGTAATACCTCTTTGACAGTGTCTAAACTGAGCTGCTTTGTCTTTATAAAGACAGACTTTTGACACATCTCTCGTGTTGGATCTCATTAAATGTGCAGGTGAACTCATTGTTATGGTAAGTGAAGATTAAAATTCTATACTAAACTTGACAAAAGCCTTTCTCGACTCATCAGACTCCAACTCTCATATTTCTGTTATTGTTGTTGCAGAAGGCCCTGGCATGTACCCATGCTGTTTGTCGAGTGTCTGAGCTGTCACTAAGACACTGGATGTGTACCCCTTAATGCATTAATATTTGGTCTTGTACCTGTCTTTCTTAATTAGCTTTCGAAAGACACTGTGACATTATTTTACGGTGAGAGCAGTTAAAACAGGTGAGATTAGTCTTCACACGGATAACAATCAATAGGGCTGAGTTTGGGACTTGACCTTTGCTTCATCTCTTCGTGTAACACGCTTACATTTAGATGCTGTGAGATTGTCTCTGCCTGTTTTAAGACACATGCACAAAGTTATCCTCATTAAACTGAAAATTGTAGACCACTTATCTTTATTAACTTACAGTTTACCAAGCCCACTTGCACATATTCTAGAACAGAGGTCCTCATCAGGTAGATTGCGATCCAGATACAAATTTAGAGGGTCTGGATCCGATATTAATAATGGGCCGATTATAGTAAAAAACACGTATTGGATTATATCGGCTTGCATCTAAACATCTCTTGAAAATCTCTTCAATACAAGCAGTCCTGCAGTGCGTTTACTTGTACAAAGATCAACAGCTGGTTAAAGGGGAACTGGGGTTTTTTGGGAATTTTCCTTATTGTTCACAATCATTAAGAGAGACAAGAAGACAAAGGTGTTTTTCTTTTTTTGCATTCTAACATGTAAAAATCAGCTTGTTGTGGGTAGCTCGCAATGCAGCTAATGGAATCGATCAATTAAATCACTTTAAACATGCATTCAAAAACCGTCACCAATAGTTAATTAACGTTCCGTAACCTGTATTTAAACTAAGCTGTAGCAACATTGTCATTGTGAGATCGAACACTGAGGAACTATTTTTCTAGTATAGGAACACATCGACTTGCTTCGGTATTAGCCATAAAAGCTAATTACGGGAAGAGATAAGCTTGCTTCTACGTCAGCACGAAACGTGTTTGAGTTTGTAATGCACAGCATTGGGATAGGACACCAGTCAATACTGACTGGGGAATAAAAGAGCAATTATATTACAAGATGTGTCAGGTATTAGCCCACATTTCATGTTTTAATTGTACACAGCTAGCCAGACAGCATATGCACTGTAGTTTTAATATCATGCATGACGGGCTGCGTGTAACATGATCGATATTAATATGTGACTCACTCGATAGACAGTGATGTATTTGGTCCATCTGGCCGGGGACGTTTGTTCTGTTTTTTGGGGGGGTAAGCAAGCCAAAAACAGTCGTCTTCGTTTTCTGTTAGTGAGTATGCCTTGATTAGAAGACACACATGCGTTAGTATCTGGAATTAGGAACACAAAGTTGTTGCCATAATTCTGAAGTGCGCTACTATGGAAGCGGAAATCAATCCGCCGAGGAATTAGTTCTGGCAATGATTAAAACAAAAATACGGTAAATGTTATACATATTGCATATTGTTATACACGTGTCTGTTACTACTATATATGTGTATATATATATATATATATATATATATATATATATATATATATATATATATATATATATATATATATGCAGTGTGTATTGAAAACGTTGATGGAGGGTTTTGAAGTTGTTTTAGAGAGCTTTGAAGGCTACAACCGTGACTCCCATTAGCCGCATCTTCCAAGCGTTTATCATCTTGAAATTCCTGATAAAAAAAGACGTGCATTTTTGTCTTTCATAATGATTATGAAATATTTTTTAATATTTTTAAAAAAGTGCAGTTCCCCTTTAACATCTATATGTTCTCCAATAAGCAGCCAATTTTGGTCTTTGTATTATGGTGATGTGATTTACAAAAGGTACAAGTGGTAAGCTATAGGCTACAAAGAACTATCAGCTAATAATACATAATACACACGAGCTAAACATACGTAGTAAGTGTCCTTAATGGTACAATATTCCAGTCAAAAGCACGACATTTGTCAATACAAGCAAGTATCAAATAATTGGCATTTTATATTGCAGATATATTTTTGCGTGTGTGTGTGTATATATATATATATATATATATTTATATATATATATATATATATATATACATATATATACAGTGGGGCAAAAAAGTATTTAGTCAGCCACCAATTGTGCACGTTCTCCCACTTAAATAATGACAGAAGTCTGTAATTTTCATCATAGGTACACTTCAACTGTGAAAGACAGAATGTGAAAAAAAAATCAGGAATTCACATTGTAGGAATTTTAAAGAATTTATTTGTTAATTGTGGTGGAAAATAAGTATTTGGTCAATAACAAAAATTCAACTCAATACTTTGTAATATAACCTTTGTTGGCAATAGCAGAGGTCAAATGATTACTATAGGTCTTTACCAGGTTTGCACACACAGTAGCTGGTATTTTGGCCCATGCCTTCATGCAGATCTTCTCGAGAGCAGTTATGATTTGGGGGTGTCGCCGAGAAACACGGACTTTCAACTCCCCCCACAGATTTTCTATGGGGTTGTAGTCTGGAGACTGGCTAGGCCTCTCCAATACTTTCAAATGCTTATTACGGAGCCACTCCTTCGTTGCCCGGGCGGTGTATTTGGGATCACTGTCATGCTGGAAGACCCAGCCACGTTTCATCTTCAAAGCTTTCACTAATGGAAGGAGGTTTTGGCTCAAAATCTCTCTATACATGGCCCCATTCATTCTTTCCTTAACACGGATCAGTCGTCCTGTCCCCTTAGCAGAAAAACAGCCCCAAAGCATGATGTTTCCACCCCCATGCTTCACAGACCTCTGTCATCATTTTAAGTGGGAGAAATTGCACAATCGGTTGCTGACTGAATACTTTTTTGCCCCACTGTATATGTATATATATATATATATATATATATATATATATAGGTATTGTTAATAATTTTGAGCATTTTAGATTTAAAAGCACTTTGTTTTATTTTCGAGAGTAAAACTATTTTAAATACTTTAATTATAACTAGATTTGTATTTGTCAAAAACAACAATACAGTACATAGTATTCTAATATTTTGTTAATGTGGGTGGGTGAGTTGGGTGACTATTTGGATTCATGGCTGGTTGTAACACTGTGACAAAATGTCAAGGACCGTGTTGGAATCTAAATAAGCTTTAAAAGTATTGAAGAACAATGTTACATGATCAATATTCATATTTATTTTGCAAAAGAGGGTAAATAAACAATTGCTGTCAAATAATTGAATAATAGTGTACTCAATCACTGAACTAAAAAATACCGTTTTAAATTTAATCGATACATTTTGGTGCCAATTATCTAATTACTTGTTTAAATACAAATATTTACTTTTACATGCTTTTTCCATTAGTAACAGTCCTAACAGGAGGCATTTAGCTAGCTGATGAATGTGATATCCCAGAAACGCAAGCACAGAATTTCTTTCCATCCGACACAAACGTCTACTTGTGCTCAAGGATGAGTTGATTAGAATCCTCCAGCCAAACGTGAAGGTCGTTGACCGAGAAAAACATGTATGCTCACAAGTGATCGAGACAAATCATAGTGTGATGCTGCTTGTTATCCAAGGATCAAGGGTCAGGGTCGGTGTAGCATCATTTCATAATTTTAGTAGCCCTTTTTTGGTGCAGTAGCTCAGCAACAGAAAATAAATCATGTATCCATCCATCCATCATCTTCCGCTTATCCGAGGTCGGGTCGCGGGGGCAACAGCCTAAGCAAGGAAACCCAGACTTCCCTCTCCCCAGCCACTTCGTCTAGCTCTTCCCGGGGGATCCCGAGGCGTTCCCAGGCCAGCCGGGGGACATAGTCTTCCCAACGTGTCCTGGGTCTTCCCCGTGGCCTCCTACCGGTTGGACGTGCCCTAAACACCTCCCTAGGGAGGCGTTCGGGTGGCATCCTGACCAGATGCCCGAACCACCTCATCTGGCTCCTCTCGATGTGGAGGAGCAGCGGCTTTACTTTGAGTCCCTCCCGGATGGCAGAGCTTCTCACCCTATCTCTAAGGGAGAGCCCCGCCACCCGGCGGAGGAAACTCATTTCGGCCGCTTGTACCCGTGATCTTATCCTTTCGGTCATGACCCAAAGCTCATGACCATAGGTGAGGATGGGAACGTAGATCGACCGGTAAATTGAGAGTTTTGCCTTCCGGCTCAGTTCCTTCTTCACCACAACGGATCGGTACAATGTCCGCATTACTGAAGACGCCGCACCGATCCGCCTGTCGATCTCACGATCCACTCTTCCCTCACTCGTGAACAAGACTCCTAGGTACTTGAACTCCTCCACTTGGGGCAGGGTCTCCTCCCCAACCCGGAGATGGCACTCCACCCTTTCATGTAACTTTTCATAAATGATGCCTTTATGTCCATGACTCTGATGTCACTGGTTGTATTGCACACAAGTACAAGATGTGGATATATGTGGTTGTTAGTGTTAGGGACGGGGGGGGGGAGCACTAGATGATATAATCCAAATTTGCATAGTTGGCCATGACACACATAATTTTTATAGACACTGTAGGAGAGACAAAAAGTGAGCAAGGAACCTTAAAAGCAAAACATATATTTTTAGATTTGGAAATTACCTCTATTCAGTCTCTTCTCTTCTTTTTTTTGTCACAGGTAAGATGGAGCTGCCTTTTAGTCAATGTTTTTTTTATTTCTACAGCAGTATTTTAAAATAGCCACTCCTGCCCCGAAATGCTAAATTAAAAGAGAAAATTAGTACAGACAGGTACAAAACAAACCAAACAATAGAATGATGAAAAGGGAAATCAAAAAAGTTGGGCGGGTCAACGTGATAAATAAAAATAAATTATCGCTTTATCAAATACGAATGAAAATTAATCACATCCAGGTTAAGGCTTAATATATATATATATATATATATATATATATATATATATATATATATATATATATATATATTTATATATATATATGTGTGTGTATATATATGTATGTGTGTGTATATATGTATATGCGTGTGTGTGTATATATATATATATATATATATATGGATATATGTATATATGTGTGTATATATATATATATATATATATGGATATATGTATATATGTGTGTATATATATATATATATATATATATATATATATGTATATATGGATATATGTGTGTGTGTATATATATATATATACTGTATATGTATACGTTAGGTCAGGAAAAAACACAGAGGCTATATCATCCCCACAAGCCTTTTTCACAGGTTTTAAAACTCCTTGAGGAGCAGGGAAACAGGCTTGTAGGGATGATATAGCCTCTGTGTTTTTTCCTGACCTAACGTATATTCCGCTCTACCCCGCTATTGAGCACTGTATAAACCACATAAACTTTGAATAAATATATATATATATATATATATATATATATATATATATACATATATGTGTGTGTATGTATATATATATATATATACATATATGTGTGTGTATGTATGTATGTGTATACATATATGTATGTGTATTTATATAAATATGTATGTGTGTCTTTATATACATACATATTAATATTATTATAATTGCATATTAAGAGTATATGAAAGTTCATATCCTACCTTCTTTACTTCTGCGGTGACCTCTTTAAAGTTGTGCAATCAATCCGACATGTCAAGCAGCTAAAAGTCAAACATTATTAAATGTGTAGAGAGTGTTTGTCATTTTTTCCATCATGCCTTGCAATGGATTTAAATGAGTGTAACCTTCATTTTTCTTAATGGTGATGAGACATTTTTTCACGTTGTCCACAAAGTTCGGTGAGCACATTGTGTTGTCTGTGAACGTGTCTATTGACTTTTTGTGCTGGTTGAATTTTTTTTTCTGCACCATGACTAGGAAAGGTTGTTTGGATTGGGTTATATAACAATATTCTGTGCTTGTGATGTCAAGAGATCACACATCATGGTCACTCACCTCAGTTTCTTACTTTGATCTCATTATGTTGACAAATTTCCAGCTGCCAGACTCATAGGTATTTAAATGTAATATGAAAACACCCTGCACAGCCAGGTTGTTTATTGAAATGGAAGATGCCTGCGGCTTGTGGTTTGGACACTCCTGGTGTATTTGCTATTTCGGTTGTTGTTTTTTCCTACTGCTCCGAGCGTGGTGCAAGTGTGAGACTACTTACTACTTCAAGTAGTGCTGACTACTGAGCTGAAAGCACAGGTAATCTCCTAGATTGCCAGTACCATTCTTGAAGTTGTCTGGCTTTCGTTACACTTACACAGACAGGCATGCTTTCGTCGCAAAAGAGATGCATTCATGAACAAAAGTATAGTTAAAATAAAATATATTTTTTTATCACTGCTGTAAAAAATTATGTAAAATCATGCTTTTTTTTTTTTTTTTTTTTCAAAAACTGTGTTTTCGGGGCAAGAGGGGTGTTGAGGTTGGTTAGGTGGGGCTCAAAAGCCCTTAGCCTTGGGGGCCTCCCTCGGGTAATTTGGCCCTGGAAACAGTGTGTTATTTTGGGTGTATTTTGCAATAAAATCCCAAGAGCTGTTTCTGAAAATTTGACACCACACGTGTGAAATAATTAAATATTAGAAACATTTCTCTGCATAGTGCAAGTGTGGTTCCATGCCACTGTGTAGTACAAGCTCAAAATATTTTTAACATAGTAGCACTCTGAATGTGTAATGTTTAATTAAGACAACATGCCAGTTTAAACAAACACCTCCGACAATCACTCCATGGTCCGTTTTGGTAGGAACAGCCACCACCACGCCCAAGAAAGCATTATGGTGCCCATGCTACATGCAGAAACAAATAATCTATTATTATAGTCCACTCACATGCTTGTGCAGCTAAATCGCAGCGTTATGTGTGACTGCAGGTTGAACCCAGCAGCTGCCATGGAAACAAGCCAGAGCTCTATGTACTTCCACACAGTGTATATTCCTATCTTCATGCTGCTGGCTGACTTTCAAAGTCTGGTTTGCATTATTTTATAATCACAGCCCACGTGATTGTCATTTTTTTTTTATATTTCAGAAAGCAGTCAATATTTTACCATTAGGTTTAATGAGTGTGTTATTTCAATTGTGAAGCCAAGTTTACTTGTAGTCAAATATCTGTCGAGACCAAGTGTTGCCAATGTTTTGACATAGTTTAAACAACTTGTGTGACAAACATGACATGGCTTTTGTCTGCAGAAATACATACAGCATTTGAGCTGACAGCGTTGGTATTGATGTTTGTACTTCGTGTGCTTTGTATTTCTGCTCCGCTTGCTAGAAGAGTCGTGATGCCATTTTAAACCGAAGCATCAGATAACTCCTTGTAGGCATATTTGTGGACAATTGCCAAACACTTAAACTATTAATGACTATAGAGGAAGGTAATTATAATGGTAAGTCTTAGTTCTACTAATGTTCATTTATCTATAATTGAACTTTGGTATACACTTTTTTGTTGCAACATTCATCCATTGTCTACTGCTTATTCTGTAATTATACGCAGGGAAATAGAACCCATCCAACTTAGTGAAGAGAAGTCAGGCAACATCCTGGTCTGGTTGCCAGTCAATCACAGGACACAAGTAAAGACAACATTGACACTCACATTCACTACCCAACATTGCGTGCACAGAAGGGTTGGATTGACACTTCAGATTATTCAATATTATTTAACGATATACATACAATACAATACAATACAATACTGAAATCTAAGCATGTTATAAATGTCTGTAATTTTCTTACCAACACTTCCTATGATGTACAGTGGGGCAAAAAAAGTATTTAGTCAGCCACCGATTGTGCAAGTTCTCCCACTTAAAATGAGGACAGAAGTCTGTAATGTTCATCATAGGTACACTTCAACTGTAAGAGACAGAATGTGAAAAAAAAAAATCCAGGAATTCACAATTTAGGCATTTTAAAGAATTTATTTGTAAATTATGGTGGAAAATAAGTATTTGGTCAACCATTCAAAGCTCTCACTGATGGAAGGAGGTTTTGGCTCAAAATCTCACTAAATACATGGCCCCATTCATTCTTTCCTTAACATGGATCAATCGTCCTGTCCCCTTAGCAGAAAAACAGCCCCAAAGCATGATGTTTCCACCCACATGTTTCACAGAATGTATGGTGTTCTTGGGATGCAACTCAGTATTCTTCTTCCTCCAAACACGACGAGTTGAGTTTATACCAAAAAGTTCTATTTTGGTTTCATCTGACCACACGACATTCTCCCAATCTTCTGCTGTATCATCCATGTACCAATTTTGGTATAAACTCAACTCGTCGTGTTTGGAGAAAGAAGAATACTGAGTTGCATCCCAAGAACACCATACCTACTGTGAAGCATGGGGGTGGAAACATCATGCTTTGGGGCTGTTTTTCTGCTAAGGGGACAGGACGATTGATCCGTGTTAAGGAAAGAATGAATGGGGCCATGTATTTAGTGAGATTTTGAGCCAAAACCTCCTTCCATCAGTGAGAGCTTTGAATGGTTGACCAAATACTTATTTTCCACCATAATTTACAAATAAATTCTTTAAAATGCCTAAATTGTGAATTCCTGGATTTTTTTTTCACATTCTGTCTCTCACAGTTGAAGTGTACCTATGATAAAAATTACAGACCTCTGTCATCATTTTAAGTGGGAGAACTTGCACAATCGGTGGCTGACTAAATACTTTTTTGCCCCACTGTATGTTACCTATACATTCTACATTAGAACGGACTAATATTTTTTGGGGGGAAAAATATATACTGTATTCAATACTCACTTTCTGCAGTAGGTTTATTATCGTTGTAGTTATCTGTGGTGTGCAACTTCTGCATTATACTGAGATGTGCGTCTTTAGGTACCTCAGCAGGGCACTATGATAATACAGTGGTACTTCAACTTATAAACACGTTGCATTCCAGGATGGAACTCGTATCTCAAATAAGCCCCGCCCAATGACATTAATTTAAATCAATTAATCTGCGGTTGGCCCTCCTAAAACAACACAGTTTTCGCATGTAACATGCCTTTTAAAAAGAAAAACACCATTTTTTAGAGGATATATTTGTACAGTTACATGTAGTACAATCAACTACTGTAGTTTTATGAAATTATATTATATTATTTAACATTTATCATGGCAATTTAAAATGACCAGAGGCGCAAGTTAAGCAACACACGTGCGTGGAGTACTTACAAGCAAAAACAGTATGGAGATAGCAGAAGGAGAATGAACGCATTTTGGTTTAAAACTGAGGATAAAGTTGAAGCTTTAAACACAGAAGCACCGCTCTGGAAGGGGTGCTTAAAAACATGGCTCATTAGCGGCTAACATCTATCTGCAGTTGGCAGTTTTTTTAGCAACTTTTAAATAACAAGTCCTTGCCTCAATGGCGATAAATAAACTACATTTCTTAACTAAGTACTTAGGCCATCAACATGATTCTTCAATAAAGGTAAAAGTGATATTAAATATTTATTTGTCAATTTTACTCCTCATCTAAATGTATTTTGCATGGTTTCCTGTATGTAGCATTATACCTATTCTCTAACAAATGTGTTTAGTGGTCATATTGTTATGAGCATTTGAATTTGAATTATTATGGTAAAAGTACAAATTCCTCTCAACATTGTACAGGACAACCAATCATTCCCATCTTTATAAACGGCAATATATTATCCGAGCTTTCATAATAGTTACCATACCAATTACCATAGCAAAGGACTACCTAATGAAGTGTGTCGTCAGCATTAAATGTATGCTGACTGCTTGATACCACTGCACCTCAGTGAGTTCAATGTTGGCATTGTTATTCTACTTGCGCCTCATTGCATTCATTAGTCATTGAACAAACCAACTTAAGCAGCAGCCTGTGAGTATTGTTTCACAGAAGTAAAGCCCTTTTTTGCTCTTTGAATAGAATTGCTGTTATTACAATCCAAAAAACAGAATTAGTTAGTTTTTAATGGCAATGTTTTTTCAGACAAGATATTTAAATTATAGCTTATAGCCCAGTGATTCTCAAACTGTGGTACGCGTACACTAGCTGTATGTACTGTAGGCTTCATCTAATGACACGCTAAAGAATCACTTCATTAAAATACAGTGTGTTATTTTACTATATTCAAACACAGCGTTACTCTTCAAACTGTGTGTAATGTAGATGTATAGATACATAGATAGATAGATAGATAGATGGTACTTTATTGATTCCTTCAGGAGAGTTCCCTCTGGAAAATTTGTAATGTTAAAAAAATATATACATACCGTATTCTTTTCAAACTGTGTGTAATTTAGATGGATAGATAGATAGATAGATAGATAGATAGATAGATAGATAGATAGATAGATAGATGGTACTTTATTGATTCTTTCAGGAGAGTTCCCTCTGGAAAATTTGTAATGTTAAAAAAATATATACATACCGTATTTTTCGGAGTATAAGTCGCTCCGGAGTATAAGTCGCACCTGCCGAAAATGCATATTAAAGAAGGGAAAAAACATTTATAAGTCGCACTGGAGTATAAGTCGCATTTTTGGGGGGAAATGTATTTGATAAAACCCAACACCAAGAATAGACATTTGAAAGGCAATTTAAATTAAATAAAGAATTGTGAACAACAGGCTGGGGTTTCATTGTGGGAGAGGGTTTAGTGCGTCTGCCTGACAATATGAAGGTCCTGCAGTCCTGGGTTCCATCCCGGACTCGGGATCTTTCTGTGTGGAGTTTGCATGTTCTCCCCATGAATTTGTGGGTTCCCTCCGGGTACTCCGGCTTCCTCCCTCTTCCAAAGACATGCACCTGGGGATAGGTTGATTGGCAACACTAAAATTGGCCCTAATGTGTGAGGAGTGTGAATGTTGTCTGTCTGTCTGTGTTGGCCCTGCGATGAGGTGGCGACTTGTCCTGGGTGTACTCCACCTTCCGCCCGATTGTAGCTGAGATAGGCGCCAGGGCCCCCCGTGACCCCAAAAGGGAATAAGCGGTAGAAAATGGATGGATGGATGGAGCAACAGGCTGAATAAGTGTACATTATATGACGCATAAATAACCAACTGAGAAGGTGCTTGGTATGTTAACGTAACATATTATGGTAAGAGTCATTCAAATAACTAAAACATATAGAACATGCCAAACAATTTGTCACTCCTAATTCCTAAATCCAATGAAATCTTATGCGTTTAGTCTCTTACGTGAAAGAGCTAAATAATATTATTTAATATTTTACGGTAATGTGTTAAGTCGCTATGAAACTATGAAAAAAACTGCGACATATAGTCCGAAAAATACGGTATTTGTTAAATAAACCTCTGTCTTGTTCTTAATGAATATTTTAATGTTGGTCATTATGGTGGTACTTGGAGAGTCAAGTTTTTTCTGAG
>NC_084632.1:24332089-24452089 GCF_033978795.1 Nerophis ophidion | reverse complement strand
CGATTAAAGCAGACGACTTTTAGCCATGAGTGGTGCTGGGATAAAATGTCCGCTCCAACCAATAACGTCACAAGCACGCGTCAACATAAGCGTCATCATTCCGCGACGTTTTCAACAGGATACCTCTTGGGAAATTTAAAATTACAATTTAGTAAACCAAACCTGGCCGTATTGGCATGTGTTGCAATGTTAAGATTTCATCATTGATATATAAACTATCAGACTGCGTGGTCGGTAGTAGTGGGTTTCAGTAGGCCTTTAGTACAGTACAGTCGTCCTGTCCCATGAGCAGAAAAATACCCCCAAAGCATGATGCTACCACCCCCATGCTTCACAGTAGGATGGTGTTCTTGGGATGGTATCAGTCTTCTTCCTCCAAACACTCATAGTGGAATTATGACTAAAAAGGTCAATTTTGGTCTCATCTCTCCACAAACCTTTCTCCCATGACTCCTCTGGATCATCCAAATGGTCATTGGCAAATTTAAGACAGGCCTTAACGTGCTGGTTTACGCAGGGGAAACTTCCGTTCCATGCATGATTTCAAACCATGACGTCTTAGTGTATTACCAACAGTGACCATGGAAACAGCGGTCCCAGCTCTTTTCAGGTCATTGACCAAATCCTCCCGTGTAGTCCTGGGCTGATTCCTCACCTTTCTTAGCATCATTAAGACCCCACGAGGTGATATCTTGCATGGGGCTCCACTCCGATTGACATTGACCGTCATGTTTAGCTTCTTCCATTTTCTAATGATTGCTCCAACAGTGGACTTTTTTTCACCAAGCTGCTTGGCAATTTCTCCAGAGCCCTTTCGATCCTTGTGGAGTTGTACAATTTTATCTCTGGTGTCTTTGGACAGCTTTTTGCTCTTAGCCATGCTGAATGTTTGGGTCTTACTGATTGTATGGGGTGGACAGGTGTCTTTATGCAGCTAACGACCTCACACAGGTGTATCTGATTCAGGATAATACAGTGGATGTGGAGGAGGACTTTTAAAGGCGGACTCACAGGTCTCTGAGGGTCAGAATTCTAGCTGATGGACAGGTTTTCAAATACTTATTTTCAGCTGTATCACACGAATAAATTGTTAAAAAATCGTAGATTGTGATTTCTGGATTTTTCTTTTTAGGTTATCTCTCATACAGTGGACATGCACCAACTGTGAACATTTCAGACCCCTCAATGATTTCTAAGTGGGAGAACTTGCAAAAGAGCAGGGTGTTAAAATACTTATTTTGTTGACTGTATATATATATATGTACAATACCCCAAACCATTGAAGTTGGCCTGTTTTGTAAATCGTAAAAAAAAAAAAACAGAATACAATGATTTGCAAATCCTTTTCAAACTATTTTCAATTGAATAGACAGCAAACACAAGATACTTAATGTTCGGACTGGTTAACTGAATTTTTTACGAATATTAGCTCATTTGGAATGTGATGCATGCAACATGTCTTAAAATCCTGGCACAAGTGGCAAAAAAGACTGAGAAAGTTGAGGAATGCTCATCAAACACTTATTTGGAACATCCCACAGGGGAACAGGATAATTCGGCAGAAGTGGGTGCCATGATTGGGTATAAAAGCAGCTTCCATGATTTGCTCAATCATTCACAAATAAGGATGGGGCGAGGGTCACCACTTTGTGAACAAATGACTGAGAAATTTGTCCAACAGTTTAAGAACAACATTTCTCAACCAGCTATTGCAAGGAATTTAGGGATTTTACCATCAAGGATCCGTAATATCATCAAAAGGTTCAGAGAATTTGGAGAAATTACTGCAAGTAAGCGAAGATATTACGGACCTATGATCCCTCAGACGGTACAGCATCAAAATCCGACATCGCTGTGTATTATGCAAAGCGAAAGCCATTTATCAACAACACCCAGAAACGCTGCCGGCTTCGCTGGGCCCGAGTTCATCTAAGATGGACTAATGCAAAATGGAAAAGTTTTCTGAGGCCTGACGAGTCCATAATTCAAATTGTTCATGGAAACTGTGAACGTCGTGTCCTCCGGACCAAAGAAAAAAAAACATCCGGGCTGTTATAGGCGCAAAGTTCAAAAGCCAGCATCTGTGATGGTATGGGGGTGTTTTATTGCCCAAGGCATGGGTAAGTTACACATCTGTGAAGGCACCATTAATGCTGAAAGGTACATACAGGTTTGGAGCAACATATGTTGCCATCCAAGCAAGAGTGCGGGTACTAGACAGGCCTGCCTGTTGTCCAGACCTGTCTCCAGTTGAAAAAATGTGAAGCCTAAAATACCACAAGAGAGACCCCGGACTGTTGAACAATTTAAGCTGTACATCAAGCAAGAATGGGAAACAATTCCACCTGAAAAGCTTCAAAAATTGGTATCCTCAGTTCCCAAACGTTTACTGAGTGTTGTTAAAAGGAAAAGCCATGTAACACAGAGGTAAAAATGTCCCTGTGCCAACTTTCTAGCAATGTGTTGCTGCCATTAAATTCTAAGTTAATAATTATTTGCACACAAAAAAATTTCTCAGTTCGAACATTAAATATCTTGTCTTTGCAGTCTATTCAATTGAATATAAGTTGAAAAGGTTTTGCAAATCACTGTATTCTGTTTTTACTCACAAATTACACAACTTGCCAACATCATTGGTTTTGGGTTTTGTATATACAGTCATGGTCAAAAGTTTACATACACTTGTAAAGAACATAATGTCATGGCTGTCTTGAGTTTCCAATAATTTCTGCAACTCATATGTTTTGTGATAGAGTGGTTGTAGCACTTGTTTGTCACACAAAACATTCTTGAAGTTTGGTTCTTTTATGGATTTATTATGGGTCTCCTGAAAATGTGACCAAATCTGCTGGGTCACAAGTATACATACAGCAATGTTAATATTTGGTTACAATCACCTTGGCAATAAGGTGCTTTTGGTAGCCATCCACAAGCTTCTGGTTGAATTTTTGACCACTCCTCTTAACAATATTAGTGCAGTTCAGTTAAATTTGTTGGTTTTCTGACTTGGACTTGTTTCTTCAGCATTGTCCACACATTTAAGTCAGGACTTTGGGAAGGCCATTCTAAAACCTTCATGCTAGCCTGATTTAGCCATTCCTTTATCACTTTTGACGTGTGTTTGGGGTCATTGTCCTGTTCACCCAACTGCGCCCAAGGCCCAACCTCCGGGCTGATGATTTTAAGTTGTCTTGAAGAATTTTGAGGTAATTCTCCTTTTTCATTGTCCCATTTACTCTTTGTAAAACACCAGTTCATTCGCGGAAAAACAGGCAAGGAGCATAATACTACCACCACCATGGTTGACGGTAGGGATGGTGTTCTTGAAAAGAAAAGGCCTCACCTTTTTTCCCCCAAACATATTGCTGAGTATTGTGGCCAAACAGTTTCATTTTTGTTTCATCTGACCACAGAACTTTCCTCCAGAAGGTCTTATCTTTGTCCATGTGTTCAGCAGCAAACTTTAGACGAGCCTTAAGGTCTCGCTTCTGGAGCAAGGGCTTTCTTCTTGCATGGTAGCTTCTCAGTCCATGGTGATGCAAAACATGCTTGACTGTGGACACTGACACCTGTGTTCCGGCAGCTTCCAATTCATTGGAGACCTGCTTTTTGGTGGTTCTCGGTTGACTCTTGATCATCTTGACCAATTTTCTCTCGGCAGAAGGTGATAGCTTGCGTTTTCTTCCTGATCGTGGCAGTGACAAAACTGTGCCATGCACTTTATACTAACGAACAATTCTCTGCACAGTTGCTCTTGGGACCTTAAGCTGCTTTGAAATAGTTCAAAGTGACTTTCCTGACTTGTTCAAGTCAATGATTAGTTTTTTTAGAGTTGTGCTGAGTTCCTTCGACTTTCCTATTGTCGCGTTTGTAACCGGGTCTAATGACTTCAACACATGAGCCCTATTTAAATGAAGTTAAGAGGCCATGCCATGCCATGCCATGCCATGCCATGCCATGAAGCTAATTTGATTTGATTGTAACTTTTCTACATCACCAACAATGATAATTAATTTTTTTGTATTTTATACTTTTGACCAACTCCTCTCTGAGCTGCACCTTATCGTGGTAGAGGAGTTTGCGTGTCCCAATGATCCTAGGAGCTATGTTGTCCGGGGGCTTTATGCCCCCTGGTAGGGTCTCCCAAGGCAAACAGGTTCTACGTGAGGGATCAGAAAAAGAGCAGCTCGAAGACCTTTATGAAGAAGAAAAAACATGGACCCAGATTTCCCTCGCCCGGACGCGGGTCACCGGGGCCTCCCTCTGGAGCCAGGCCCGGAGGTGGGGCACGATGGCGAGTGCCTGGTGGCCGGGCCTGTTCACATGGGGCCCGGCCGGGCACATCCCGAAGAGGCAACGTGGGTCATCCCTCCAATGGGCTCACCACCCATAGCAGGGGCCATAGAGGTCGGGTGCAATGTGAGCTGGGCGGCAGCCGAAGGCAGGGCACTTGGCGGTCCGATCCTCGGCTACAGAAGCTAGCTCTTGGGACGTGGAACGTCACCTCACTGGGGGGGAAAGAGCCTGAGCTAGTGCGCGAAGTCGAGAATTTCCGGCTGGATATAGTCGGACTCACTTCGACGCACAGCAAGGGCTCTGGAACCACTTCTCTCGAGAGGGACTGGACCATCTTCCACTCTGGCGTTGCCGGCAGTGAGAGGCGACGGGCTGGGGTGGCTATTCTTGTTTCCCCCCGGCTCAAAGCCTGCACGTTGGAGTTTAACCCGGTGGACGAAAGGGTAGCCTCCCTCCGCCTTCGGGTGGGGGGACGGGTCCTGACTGTTGTTTGTGCTTACCTACCAAACAGCAGTTCAGAATACCCACCCTTTTTGGGAGCACTCGAGGGAGTACTGGAAAGTGCTCCCCCGGGTGATTCCCTTGTCCTACTGGGAGACTTCAACGCTCACGTTGGCAACGACAGTGAAACCTGCAGAGGCGTGATTGGGAAGAATGGCCGCCCGGATCTGAACCCGAGTGGTGTTTTGTTATTGGACTTTTGTGCTCGTCACAGTTTGTCCATAGCAAACACCATGTTCAAACATAAGGGTGTCCATATGTGCACTTGGCACCAGGACACCCGAGGCCGCAGTTCCATGATCGACTTTGTAGTTGTGTCATCGGATTTGCGGCCTTATGTTTTGGACACTCGGGTGAAGAGAGGGGCGGAGCTTTTTACCGATCACCACCTGGTGGTGAGTTGGCTGCGATGGTGGGGGAGGATGCCGGACAGACCTGGGAGGCCCAAACGCATTGTGAGGGTCTGCTGGGAACGTCTGGCAGAGTCTCCTGTCAGAGAAAGTTTCAATTCCCACCTCTGGAAGAACTTTGAACATGTCACAAGGGAGGTGCTGGACATTGAGTCCGAGTGGACCATGTTCCGCACCTTTATTGTCGAGGCGGCAGATCGTAGCTGTGGCCGCAAGGTAGTTGGTGCTTGTCGGGGCGGCAATCCTAAAACCCCTTGGTGGACACCAGCGGTGAGGGATGCCGTCAAGCTGAAGAAGGAGTCCTATCGGGTCCTTTTGGCTCATAGGACTCCGGAGGCAGTGGACGGGTACCGACAGGCCAAGCGGTGTGCAGCTTCAGCGGCCGCGGAGGCAAATACTCGGACATGGGAGGAGTTCGGGGAAGCCATGGAAAACGACTTCCGGACGGCTTCGAAGCGATTCTGGACCACCGTTCGCCGCCTCAGGAAGGGGAAGCAGTGCACTATCAACACCGTGTATGGTGCGGATGGTGTTCGGCTGACCTCAACTGCGGATGTTGTGGATAGGTGGAAGGAATACTTCGAAGAACTCCTCAATCCCACCAACACCTCTTCCTATGAGGAAGCAGTGCCTGGGGAATCTGTGGTGGACTCTCCTATTTCTGGGGCTGAGGTCGCTGAGGTAGTTAAAAAGCTCCTCGGTGGCAAGGCCCCAGGGGTGGATGAGGTCCGCCCGGAGTTCCTTAAGGCTCTGGATGCTGTGGGGCTGTCTTGGTTGACAAGACTCTGCAAAATCGCGTGGATATCGGGGGCGGTACCTCTGGATTGGCAGACCGGGGTGGTGGTTCCTCTCTTTAAGAAGGGGGACCGGAGGGTGTGTTCCAACTATCGTGGGATCACATTCCTCAGCCTTCCCGGTAAGGTTTATTCAGGTGTACTGGAGAGGAGGCTACGCCGGATAGTCGAACCTTGGATTCAGGAGGAACAGTGTGGTTTTCGTCCTGGTCGTGGAACTGTGGACCAGCTCTATACTCTCGGCAGGGTTCTTGAGGGTGCATGGGAGTTTGCCCAACCAGTCTACATGTGCTTTGTGGACTTGGAGAAGGCATTCGACCGTGTCCCTCGGGAAGTCCTGTGGGGAGTGCTCGGAGAGTATGGGGTATCGGACTGTCTTATTGTGGCGGTCCGTTCCCTGTACGATCAGTGCCAGAGCTTGGTCCGCATTGCCGGCAGTAAGTCGAACACATTTCCTGTGAGGGTTGGACTCCGCCAAGGCTGTCCTTTGTCACCGATTCTGTTCATAACTTTTATGGACAGAATTTCTAGACGCAGTCAAGGCGTTGAGGGGTTCCGGTTTGGTGACCGCAGGATTAGGTCTCTGCTTTTTGCAGATGATGTGGTCCTGATGGTTTCATCTGACCTGGATCTTCAGCTCTCACTGGGTCGGTTCGCAGCCAAGTGTGAAGCGACCGGAATGAGAATCAGCACCTCCAAGTCCGAGTCCATGGTTCTCGCACGGAAAAGGGTGGAATGCTATCTCCGGGTTGGGGAAGAGACCCTGCCCCAAGTGGAGGAGTTCAAGTACCTAGGAGTCTCGTTCACGAGTAAGGGAAGAGAGGATCGTGAGATCGACAGGCGGATCGGTGCGGCGTCTTCAGTAATGCGGACGTTGTACCGATCCGTTGTGGTGAAGAAGGAGCAAAGCTCTCAATTTACCGGTCGATCTACGTTCCCATCCTCACCTATGGTCATGAGCTTTGGGTCATGACCGAAAGGATAAGATCACGGGTACCAGCGGCCGAAATAAGTTTCCTCCGCCGTGTGGCGGGGCTCTCCCTTGGAGATAGGGTGAGAAGCTCTGCCATCCGGGAGGAACTCAAAGTAAAGCCGCTGCTCCTTCACATCGAGAGGAGCCAGATGAGGTGGTTCGGGCATCTGGTCAGGATGCCACCCAAACGCCTCCCTAGGGAGGTGTTTAGGGCACGTCCAACCGGTAGGAGGCCACGGGGAAGACCCAGGACACGTTGGGAAGACTATGTCTCCCGGCTGGCCTGGGAACGCCTCGGGATTCCCCCGGGAAGAGCTAAACGAAGTGGCTGGGGAGAGGGAAGTCTGGGTTTCCCTGCTTAGGCTGTTGCCCCCGCGACCCGACCTCGGATATGCGGAAGAAGATGGATGGATACTTTTGACCAAGCAGATTTGGTCACATTTTCAGTAGACCCATAATAAATTCATAAAAGAACCAAACTTCATGAATGTTTTTTGTGGCCAACAAGTATGTGCTCCAACCACTCTATCACAAAAAAGTAAGACTTGTAAAAAATATTGGAAACTCAAGACAGCCATGACATTATGTCCTTCACAAGTGTATGTAAACTTTTGACCACGACTGTATATATGTAAATATCTCAATTCCTGGTACCTGGGAATCGATACCGGTATCAGTTCAAATGTCAACGGTACCCGTTCCTACTTTGGAGTCTCATTTGTTTAAAGTGAGTTG
This sequence comes from Nerophis ophidion, assembly GCF_033978795.1. Lineage (NCBI taxonomy): Eukaryota > Metazoa > Chordata > Actinopteri > Syngnathiformes > Syngnathidae > Nerophis > Nerophis ophidion. The sequence goes on along the minus strand of NC_084632.1, from coordinate 24,444,380 downwards.
TCGTATTCAGAAAGTAATCTATTAGTATTCATTTGAATGTGGCAGCCTTGCTTTTTGTTGCACCCATAAGGTGGTTATATTGTAAGTATTTTATTAATTACACACCAGCTGTGTGATTGCATCATGCATGTCAGTATTTGTCGTCTTGATTTTGACAAATCTGGAAATGTTAAAATCCCCATGTAAAATCGCTAATGCTAATCAGTAGCGTGTACATGATAAATCCAATATAAATTAGCTTCGACATCGCGCATTTTAAAAAAGTGTAGCTTTACTTTTAAGTGCTTTCTAACAGGCACGCTTGCTTTGTTGATATGGAAAATCGCAACATTACATCCAGGCAATTGCTAGGATACGCCTGTTTGCCCACCAAGTGCTTGAGTCGGTGCCGAGTCGGTGCCGAGTCGGTGCCGAGTCGGCCACAGGACAAGACGACACATTCAAAAAAGGTATCGAAATATGGTACCCTTTGATTCTATGTGAATGAGTATTTGGTAGCACAAATACAATTCGGCTGGCAGGCCTATTTATTGAAGAACCAAATAAGGTTCCCGCATGTGCTTGGAAACAATATGATTAGAAATACAAACTGATTTTCTTCTCTCACTTTCTCACTGTTTTTTTTAATGTCACAAGCAATATGGAGCTGTTTTGAGTTTTTTTCAGACAGTGGTCTTGGGGCAAGCCCTATGTTCTTTCATAATAGTTTCCCCAAAAGTGTTCTATTAAAAAAAAAAAGTCCCTAGATTCTTTTGCTCTTTTGAAAAACCGCATCCAAAGGTGTAAGTTGACAACACTAGTCCTTCCTGCTATGTCTTCCTGTTCTTTGGCAGACCAGGGTGCACATGAGCTATGTTTAGGAGCATGACATCTGACAAGTTGCACTAACACACAGTCCCATTATAATGTGTTTATGAGCAAGGGCAAACCGGTAGGACTGAATCCATTTGTGGCACGCCTCAAGGTCAAGCTCTATTAGCTTCCTGTAAGTGTTTGGGATTTGCTGTAGTTTTTCTTTGTCAGCATGAAGAGGAACTAAATGAGCTGACAGCATTTGTTGCTTTTCAGTATTCTCACATACTGTATATTTACACATGACACAGTTTTATAGTATCCTAATTAATATTCCACCCTGTCTTTCCACTGCCTTCTTCACCACGATTTTGCGTCCAATTCAAACCATTCCACTTTCCAAATATTCAACGTCTTCTTGACATGCGTGCGGAAAAAAAATCCCAGATGTCCGACAATTCCACGTTTTCTGTGACATTTTTTCCATCCGAAATGAATGCGCAAGTCCACATTTACCACTAAATGCTAACACTGACATTCTATCTTTTTTTATTTTATATCAGTTCTTTTTGCAGGTATATATGCCTTAGAGTTAATTATATTGTTATCTGACACATGCTAACTGTTAGCATGCTAACATTATCACTAGAGATGTCCAATAATGGCTTTTTTGCCGATATTACGATATTGTCCGACTCTTAATTACCGATTCCGATATCAACCGATACCGATATATACAGTCATGGAATTAACACATGATTATGCCAAATTTTGTTGTGATGCCCCGCTGGATGCATTAAACAATGTATCAAGGTTTTCCAAAATAAATCAACTCAAGTTATGGAAAAAAATGCCAACATGGCACTGCCGTATTTATTAATGAAGTCACAAAGTGCATTATTTTTTCAACATGCCTCAAAACAGCAGCTTGAAATTTTGGACATGCTTTCCCTGAGAGAATATGAAGAGGTTGAGGTGGGTGAAGTTGAGGTGGGGGAGGGGAGGGTAGCGGGGGTGTATTTTGTAGTGTCCAGGAAGAGTTAGTGCTGCAAGGGTTTCTTGGTATTTGTTTTGTTGTGTTACGGTGCGGATGTTGTCCCGAAATGTGTTTGTCATTTTTGTTTGGAGTGGGTTCACAGTGTGGCGCATATTGGCAACAGTGTTAAAGTTGTTTATACAGCCACCCTCAGTGTGACCTGTATGGCTGTTGACCAAGTATGCTTGCATTCACTAGTGTGTGTGAAAAGCCGTAGATATTATGTAACTGGGCTGGCACGCAAAGGCATTGCCTTTAAGGTTTATTGGCGCTCTGTACTTCTCCCTACGTCCGTGTACCGCCCGTACAGCGGCGTTTTTAAAAAGTCCTAAATTTTACTTTTTGAAACCGATACCTATAATTTCCAATATTACATTTTAAAGTATTTATCGGCCGATAATATCGGCAGTCCGATATCATCGGACATCTCTAATTGTCATGCTAACTTCTTTGGTTACTTTTGCAGGTATACACATCATATCATATATCTTGGTACAACTGTTTAACATGCTAACATTAGCATGTAACCTTTTTTTTTTTTATAGCTATTTTTGCAAGTATTTACCTCAATCATCATATTTTCGTACTTGACTCATACAAATGGTTAACATTAGAGATGTTCAATAAATGCTTTAAAATTTATATATTTAAAATTATCTGTATCGGTTTCAAAATCATCGGTATCGGTTATAAAAAGTAAAATTCATGACTTTAAAACGCCGCTCTGTACACGGATGTAGGGAGAAGTACAGAGCGTCAATAAACCTTAAAGGCACTGCCTTCGCGTGCCGGCCCAATCACATAATATCTACGGCTTTTCACACACACAAGGGAATGCAAGGCATACTTGGTCAACAGCCATACAGGTCACACTGAGGGTGGCCGTATAAACAACTTTAACACTGTTATAAATATGCGCCACACTGTAAACCCACACCAAACAAGAATGACAAACCCATTTCGGGAGAACATCCTCACTGTAATACAACATGAACACAACAGAACAAATACCCAGAACGCCTTGCAGCACAAACTCTTCCGGGACGCTACAATATACACCCCCCGCTATCCCCTTCAACCCCGCCCACCTCAAACTCCTCATGCTCTCTCAGGGAAAGCATGGCCCAAATTCCAAGATGCTGTTTTGAGGCATGTTAAAAAAATAATGCACTTTGTGACTTCAATAATAAATATGGCAGTGCCATGTTGGCATTTTTTTCCATAACTTGAGTTGATTTATTTTGGAAAAGCTTGTTACATTGTTTAATGCATCCAGCGGGGCATCACAACAAAATTAGGCATAATAATGTGTTAATTCCACGACTGTATATATCGGTATCGGTTGATATTGGGATCGGTAATTAAGAGTTGGACAATATCGGATATTGGCAAAAAAAGCTAATATCGGACATCTCTAATTAGCATGCTATTTTTTTAGCTAATTTTACAAGTAAACGCCTTATAGTTTGGCACTTCATACATGTTTACTGTAATCATTGTAATGTTAGCATTGTTTGTTCTCTTTACAGACATACACTTCAGAGGCACATATTTTTGATACCTTGATGCATGTTAACATTGGCATACTACTATTTTTTTTAATTCTAATTCTGTAAGTTAATACCAATGTTTTATGAGTCTACTCTTTCTAGTCATACATTCTAGTACCTAACGCATAATAACGTTTGCATGTTTACATGTTACCTATAGCATGCTAACATTAGCAAGCTATTTTTTTTAAGATCTTTTTGCAGAAATATATATTTTGGTTCTTGATACATAATAACAGGTATTTTTTCATTTGGTGCATGCGTACTGTAAGCATGTTAACATTAGCATGCTAGCTATTTTGGTTTTATTCAAAACTACTGTTTACAAGTATAAACCTATCTCGGTACATGACGCATGCTAACTGTTAACATGCTGATGATAGCCTGCTGTGTTTTTTTAAAGCCTATTTTGCAGGTACAACTCAGTGTCAAATAATTTGGCACATAATGCTAATATTAGCATACTAATGTTAGCATGCTATCTTCTTTTTTTAGCTCTTTTGACTTCGTTGTATGTATTTGTATTTGACACATGCTAACTGGTATTTTGGCACTTGAAGCATGCTCACTGTAAGCTTGTTAACATTAGCATGATAGCACTTTTACAGGTATACTCTGAAGAGTCATATGTTTTAGTACCTGACGGATGTTTAATGTTAGCATTTGTCACTCATTTTGTAGATATATATACCTAAATGTCATATTTTTGTTTACCTGGTGCTATCTGGCTAGCGTGCTACCTGTTAGCATTTCAGTTTGGCCTTATCTTTTCAGCATTCACACATTTGATTGATTGATTGAAACTTTTATTAGTAGATTGCACAGTACAGTACATATTCCGTACAATTGACCACTAAATTTTAACACCCAAATACGTTTTTCAACTTGTTTAAGGTCCACGTTACTCAAATCATGGTAAACATGCAACTGCTTTTCTAGTAAGATGGGCCTAGAAGAAGAATTGTACAGTATGACTTTATAGTTGTGTTTATTTCAAGAAGTGTTTCTCAAAAATCATAATACAAATCAAGATGCATTAAAAAATAAAATAATTCGACTTTTTGCAGGATTTGATGTGTGTGTGTCTCACATTGACTTCATTGTGTTCCCAGGGAGAAACTGCGAGTTGGAGTCAACCAGTTGACAGAGCTTAAGGAAGCCCTGGACCATTGTCTTCAGACCACGGGTCAGCTGGTCACCATAAACATGTAGACCTTCTACGCCACAACCAGGCTAAACCACGTTAACGGTTTCCGCGTTCCCACTCGGGAACAGGAGTAAACCAAGGTTAGAGCTCTTCCATTCATCCTTCATATGTACCACTTAGTCCTGTGGGTGACTACAGGGAAGCTGGAGCCTATCCCAGCTTGGGTGCAAAGTGAGTACTACCCCTCACAATTTAACTATTATATCTTCTCAAGGAATACTACTGTAAAAGTGAGTCTTGGATACACTTTAAAGTAGTCAGCGTACAGCTTATATAGCAGTATAGAGTTGTTATCCACTGAAAACCAGTCAACTGGTGTTTCCCACGTTGAACTGTAGCTACCCTGTACCGGCAGCACTCGTGCACAAGTATCTTGCTAGCTATTTAGTAAATATTGACTTTGTGTTGACTTATTTTCTGTGTGTAGTAAGTCCGTATACTGCTATACAAGCTGTACACTGACTACTCTTCATTTAGTGTAATTCCTCTAGGTGTCCATTGAGAAGATATACTGTAATAAAAGGGCTGTGAGATACTTTTTTAAAGGTTTTTCAAAGTAAAGCTTATATTGAAGTTGTATTATTTATTTCATGCTTCTTAGACCATGTGAATGTGAAATATCAGTTTTATGTATTGTATTTTTTTACAGTTCTTTGTTGATAATGCTGCTGTTGCACATGTGTTATACCTTAAAGTAGCATTTTAGAGCTATTTTATGATTGAAAAAAACTAACTTTTTAACATTGTTTTGCTTTTGTGTCGTTCTTATAATATTAACATCCTATGAAATCATTTTGTTTATATTGAAATGTGTTTGTTATAAACAAGTGTGAAGTCTTTTTGGAAGCAAGTGAGGGTAAACTTGTCCATATGCGCTTTTCTGTAATCAATAACATTTGCAATCAAAATTATTCATCCTTTTTTATTAGTTCCGTAGTTTGCAATTAACCAAAATGGCATATCGCTCAACACAAATCACAATTGTTTTCCACAATATTATTATGACAGTATATATTATTTAAATCAGAATCAGACATACTTTAATAATCCCAGAGGAATAATTAACATTTTCAGCACAATCCCATTCAAGAGCAGACAAACATTACAGGGAGACAGAACAGGATCGCTGACGGGTCTGCCAATTCTTGGCACCCCTTAGAAAAAATAGGTGAGAAACAGGTTACCGCTGGGGACGGGGGGGAGAAAAAAAAAGAATCAGTGTAAGCCTGGGCACCTGGAGAGGCGGTCCAGACTGAGGCCAATGGGAAAAAACTCATAGCCATAGCACTCATAAAAAACATGTGTGTAAGAGGGAAACATCAAAGAACATTAAAGGCATTAAAAAGCAGAGCTGATGCAACCAGCTACTTCCACACACAGCCACAAAAATAAAACAATAACAAAAAAAACATATACACTGTGGTGGCCTCTGCTGTGTTCCATGCCAGTGTCTACTGGGGTGGGGGGAGCATGGCCAGAGACAAGAGCAGGCCCAACAAAGCAACCAAGAAAGCCGAGTCCACCAACGGCCGCCCACCAACTCTTTTTCAACTAAATTGTACATGTTTTACATGTTTTTTTGACCAGGTTATTATAATTTAAACAGCATATCCTTTATATATGCACTGTAGTTCTCTGCACGTCCACCACATGTATGTCCCTAGTAAATCAAATGCAGGATAAAATTAACTGTATACAATACAGTTGATTTTATCTTTCATAGCAATAATAATATAATGCATAATAATAATACTATTCAGTGTATTGTATTATTCTGTAAGGAAGCTGAGACTGCAAATTCAATTAATACAATTTAAAATAATAATATACACTACCTTAAACATCAGAAAAATATCTTTTTTTTTTTCTTTTACCTAAAAAACAAAATTAAGTTAAAAATCAGACTTTAGACGTGTTCTTAGGTTTTCATTCAGTCCTGTTGCCCGAACACATGACCCACCTCTGACAGATTTGGATTATTCCACAAGTCACATAGTCCACCAGAAGTTGCACCATTGACCTCAATTATTTTTATGTATATATATATTTTTTAACACTGGGGGTGTTAACATTTTATCCATATGTGTGTGTATATATATATATATGTGTATATATATATATATATATATATATATATATATATATATATATATATATATACATATACATACAGTGGGGCAGACAAGTATTTAGTCAGCCACCGATTGTGCAAGTTCTCCCACTTAAAATGATGTCAGAGGTCTGTAATTTTCATTTTAGGTACACTTCAACTGTGAGAGACAGAATGTGAAAAAAAAATCCAGGAATTCACATTATAGGAATTTTTAAGAATTTATTTGTAAATTATGGTGGAAAATAAGTATTTGGTCAACCTTTCAAAGCTCTCACTGATGGAAGGAGGTTTTGGCTCAAAATCTCACGATACATGGCCCCATTCATTCTTTCCTTAACACGGATCAATTATCCTGTCCCCTTAGCAGAAAAACAGCCCCAAAGCATGATGTTTCCACCACCATGCTTCACAGTAGGAATGGTGCTCTAGGGATGCATCTCAGTATTCTTCTTCCTCCAATCACGACGAGTTGAGTTTATACCAAAATGGATACATGGATGATACAGCAGAGGATTGGGAGAATGTCATGTGGTCAGATGAAACCAAAATAGAACTTTTTGGTATAAACTCAACTCGTCGTGTTTGGAGGAAGAAGAATACTGACTTGCATCCCTAGAGCACCATACCTACTGTGAAGCATGGGGGTGGAAACATCATGCTTTGGGGCTGTTTGTCTTCCTAGGGGACAGGACGATTGATCCGTGTTAAGGAAAGAATGATTTTGAGCCAAAACCTCCTTCCATCAGTGAGAGCTTTGAATGGTTGACCAAATACTTATTTTCCACCATAATTTACAAATAAATTCTTTAAAATTCTTAATTCTGAATTCCTGGATTTTTTTTTCACATTCTGTCTCTCACAGTTGAAGTGTACCTATGATGAAAATTACAGACCTCTGTCATCATTTTAAGTGGGAGAACTTGCACAATCGGTGGCTGACTAAATACTTATTTGCCCCACTGTGTGTGTATATATATATATATATATATGTGTGTATATACACACATGTGTATGTATAAATACATACATACATATGTTTGTACGTGTGTGTGTATACATATGTATATATATAAATGTATTGTATATATATCTGTAATATAAGTATTGTATATATAATGTATATATTATATATCTATATAAATGTATATAAACATGTATATAATATGCGTGTGTGTGTGTATATATTTATATATCATTCAATCAATGTTTATTTATATAGCCCTAAATCACAAATGTCTCAAAGGACTGTACAAACCATTACGACTACGACATCCTCGGAAGAACCCACAAAAGGGGAAGGAAAACTCACACCCAGTGGGCAGGGAGAATTCACATCCAGTGGGACGCCAGTGACAATGCTGACTATGACAAAACCTTGGAGAGGACCCCCTCCTCTGGGGGACCGAAAGCAATGGATGTCGAGCGGGTCTAACATGATACTGTGAAAATTCAATCCATAGTGGCTCCAACACAGCCGCGAGAGTTCAGTTCAAAGCGGATCCAAGACAGCAGCGAGAGTCCCGTCCACAGGAAACCATCCCAAGCGGAGGCTGATCAGCAGCGTAGAGATGTCCCCAACCGATACACAGGCGAGCGGTCCATCCTGGGTCTCGACTCTGGACAGCCAGTACTTCATCCATGGTCATCGGACCGGACCCCCCTCCACAAGGGAGGGGGGGACATAGGAGAAAAAAAGAAAAGAAGCGGCAGATCAACTGGTCTAAAAAGGAGGTCTATTTAAAGGCTAGAGTATACAGATGAATTTTTAAGGTGAGACTTAAATGCTTATACTGAGGTAGCATCTATATATATATATATATATATAGTATGATATATACAGTACAGGCCAAAAGTTTCGACAGACCTTTTTCCAACTTCATTGATAAAGCAAGAAATTCCACTAATCAACCCTGATAAGGCACACCTTTGAAGGGAAAAACCATTTCAGTTGACTACCTCTTGAAGCTCATGGAGAGAATGCCAAGAGTGTGCAAAGCACTAGATAGATAGATAGATAGATAGTACTTTATTGATTCCTTCAGGAAAGTTCCTTCAGGAAAATTAAAATTCCAGCAGCAGTGTACAGAGTTGAGATCAATTTAAAGAAAAAAGTAAATAATGGGGGTTTAAAAGGAAACAAAATAGAGAAATATTACAAAAAGAATAAAAACAATGGGAATAACAATATAACAGTAATACACTAATCAGAGCAAAGGGTGGCTAGTTTGAAGAAAGCAGAATATAAACCATGTTTTCAGTTATTTTATCTTTTTTTGTTAAGTACATAACTCCACATGTGTTCATGAAAATAAAGAAAACACATTGAATGAGGTGTGTGCAAACTTTTGGCCTGTACTGTTTTTATACATGTGTATGTATGTATGTATATATATATATATATATATATATATATATATATATATATATATATACATATATATATATCCACATGTAGTTTCTTATTTGTAGACCGCAGTACAGTACGCTGTTTGAGTGATCCAGGCTAATTGAATTAGGTGCAGGTGTCTGAATGGAAATGAGGGGATTAATGCGGACCCTGCTGGTGACGCCACACTGGCACACAGCCTGCAGCATCAAACGTCACGCAGGAGGAAGTGAGGTTCATTTCACTAATTTGTTGAAGGCCAGCAATGCTGTCAAAACAGTCAAGTACACCATCCACTACATGGTTGGTTTAGAGCAGGGGTCTCAAACATGCGGCCCGCGAGATGTTATTGTGCGGCCCGCACTTTGATATGACAATTTAATGGATGTGCGGCCCGCGAGTTTAACATGAATGGAACTTGACAGCGTCATACTTCCCCAACGTTCGCAATTTTCACGGTAGTCCCCTTATTATCAGGGTATCCATTCTCTGGTAATCCCTGCAGAATTTTACTCAGTCAGCATTACTCAGGGGGTGCCGCGATTAATCTTTTTTTGACGCCCTCTGAATCCTGTACAGACAGCGTGCAAGCCTAATTGAATGTTACATTGGGCTGAGCAGTGCGCATGTGTGATGCTGCAAGACATATTTGGTCAACAGCCACAAAGGTCACACTGAGGGTGGCCGTAAAAAAAACTTTAACACTGTTACAAATATGTGCCAGACTGTGAACCCACACCAAACAAGAATGACAAACACATTTCAGGAGAACATTTGCCCCGTAATACAACATAAACTCAATAGAACAAATACCCTGAATCCCATGCGCCCTATCTCTTCTGGGCTACAATACACACCACCCCACCCTCCCTACTTGCGTCGGTTGAGGTAGTGTATACTGTAGCCCGGGAGAGTTAGGACTGCAAGGTGTTCTGGGTATTTGTTCTCTTGTGTTTAAGTTGTGTTAGGATGCGGATGTTCTCTCAAAATGTGTTTGTCATTCTTGTTTGGTGTGGGTTCAAAGTGTGGCGCATATTTGTAACAGTGTTAAAGTTGTTTATACGGCCACCCTCAGTGTGACCTGTATGGCAGTTGACCAAGTACGTCTTGCAGCCACTAAAGTTTTGTACAAGTCTCGCACATCATGATTTGGAGCTGTCACTTTAGTTGTGTTATGTGCGCAATGACGTGTTGTATAACGGTAGTTATTTTATTGATGGTACGTTACGTGAAGGTATACCAAGGGTTAAGTGAGATTTATCAATAACATTCTAAAAAATAGCAGTCAGTCATAAATCCATCCATCCCTTTTCTACCGCTTATTCCCTTTTGGGGTCGCTGGCGCCTATTCAGTCATAAATACTTAATACATATATTTATTGGATAACACTTCAACAAAATATGAATGAAAGTTCACAAACTGTGAAAAGAAATGCAACAATGCAATATTCAGTGTTGACAGATTTTTTTGTGGACATGTTCCATAAATATTGATTTTAAAGATTTCTTTTTTTTTGTGAAGAAATGTTTAGAATGAAGTTGATGAATCCAGATGGATTTCTATTACAATCCCCAAAGAGGGCACTTTAAGTTGATGATTACTTCTATGTGTAGAAATCTTTATTTATAATTGAATCACTTGTTTATTTTTCAACAAGTTTTTTTTGTCATTTTTATATCTTTTTTCCAAATAGATCAAGAAAGACCACTACAAATGAGCAATATTGTACAATGTAAATTATACAATATTGTATATTAAATTGTATAACAGTGTAATAAATCAGAAACTGATGACATAATGATGTATTTTACTTATTTATCTCTTTTTTTCCAACCAAAAATGCTTTGCTCTGATTAGAGGGTACTTGAATTGAAAAAAATGTTCACAGGGGGTACATCACTGAAAAAAGGTTGAGAACCACTGTTGTAGAGGACGTTAAAGGCAGTGCAGCCTTTAATAATGTCGGCCGGGTGAAAATTGGGACAAATTAGATTTTTTAATTTATCTTTTCTTGCGGCCCAGCCTCACCCAGTTTCTGCATTCAGTGGCCCCCAGGTAAATTGAGTTTGAGACCCCTGGTTTAGAGGTTTTGTGTATCAACTCAACTCTGAAGCAGCACCATGTTTGTGTTAACAAGTATCCCCCAACATAAATGTAGCGTGGCAAGGTGAAGTCACATGAAGTAAAGAATGCTAATTGAACATGTGTGAGGTCATGCAGAAGTCATCTGCACAGGCAAGTTTCATTTCGTGATCTGTGAGCAGGAAACTCGTGGCTTAGTGTCCTCTTGACAAAAGCGGCGGACGTGGAAGATCAGACGTGACCTGACCTTTCAAGAAGCAAGGTGCTATAAATAAGATTTAAGAAGGGCTGCTGCCATTTTGTTGACGGTTTTGTAGTGCCTACTTTATGGATACTAGCGAGAGCCAGCTCCAGCTTGTGGTGCCCAAGACCAGACCTAAAACCAGGGGAGACAGGGTCTTCTCTGTGGTCGGCCCTAAGCTTTAAAACACTCTTTCCCTCCATGTTCACACTGTTCCTACAGTGTTTTAAGTCTCGTCTCAAGACCCACTTTTATTCTGTCTTTTAACACTACATGAGTTGTGGGGTCCTGAGTTTAAAAAAAAAAAAAAGATTTCTCTTTACTGTTTTAATTGGTTTTACCCTTTAAAATTGTTTAATATTTATTGGCGGAGATTTTATATTTATTTTTTGTTTTTATTCAGTCATTGGTGAAGCGAAGAATATTTGAATAGTTTTTAATATTGTTGTGCAGCACTTTTAAACAAAAAAAATGTTTCCAATGTGCTATACAAAAAAAATTGATTGGATTGGACTCTTAAGACACATTGCACTCCCCAGACACAAAAATTCAATTTAAATGATTTATTAAGAAATATTACAAATGTGAATCTCATTCTTGACTTCCAGAAAAAAAAATCTACAATGCTTGACACAGGAGGATGTTCAGCAAAACTGCATCTACACACATGAATGACATCACAAAGTAATGTTTGGTTAGCAGAAGCTGGCTTGTGCGTGTGTGATGTGCAAATTACAACTCGACTAAAAACTGGCACTGGTTAGATTTACTGACTTTAGCTGTCTGCTACTAATTGGAGAAATGTGCTGTGTATAAAAATATAAAAAGGCCATTATTTCAGATTCAAAAACGCAATCCAGCTGGTTTAAAATGCCACACAGACGCACTCAGGTTTTTTCCAGGTGTTAATGAAGTTGCACAGTGAGTAAGGCTTCAAATCCACTCTTTCGTATGTGACCAGTAGTAAGTAGCTCATCTGAAAACCTTCCAAAGTGATAAAACTTTAAAGAAAAGCACTAAGTGTGTAGTAAATGTTGGCATATGACAAGAATGAGTAACAAACAATATTTACAGCACGTAGAACAATGCACGCAATATGAAACTGCTTCATTCATGTTGCTGTGGGCAACAAGATCCCCCCCCCCACTAAATATAAGCTAGTCTTCACTGAAGACCCCTTGTCGAAACCTTATCCCTCCCACCCAAACAAGCACTCATATCCTCACACACACACACACACACACACACACACACACACACACACACACACACACACACACACACACACACACAAGGTACATCACGAAACACTGATTACATCACTAAGCCTGTTAGTTTGGAGAAAGGCCAAGAAGCAGTGAAACTTCCTAACCCTTCACTCTGGGAGGGGGGAAGGGGACTTGGTGCAGTCGGTCCACTCGTCCACCTCGGGGTTGTACACCTCCATCGTGTTCAGGAAGTCGTTTCCGTCGAAGCCACCCACGGCATAGATGGTGTTGCCCAGCATGGCCACGCCCGCGTTGCTGCGAGACGTGGTCATGCCGCCCAGCATCCTCCACTCGTTGCGAGCCGGGTCGTACGCCTCCACGCAGCGCAGCGCGCGGGAGCCGTCGAAACCGCCGACCACAAAGAGTTTTCCTGAATAGTCAGGAGTGCAGAGTCAGCATATTTGGTGATTTCGCCATGCGTGCACTTTGAGGGGTGGGCTTACCGGCAGCGACGGCCACAGCTGCCCCCCTGCGAGCCACATTCATTGGTGCGATCAGGCTCCAGGTGTTGTTCTCGGGGTTGTAGCGCTCCACAGTGTTCAAGCAGTTCCATGACTCCGCCCCTCCGATCACATACATAAAACCGTCCAACTCACACACCGCAGCCTGGTGCCGCCCTGAAAACAAAGTTAAAAACCCTATTAGAAGCCATTTTACCACAAGCGTGAGGGGGAATAGTAGTGAGGTCCCCTACTGATGTTGAGGGGGGCACAGTTGGACCAGGTTTTGTTCACTGGGTCAAAAGCATCGCAGTTCTTCAGTCCTTTCTGCCCACAAGGGTCCGACCCTCCAACAACGTACAGCTGGTCGTTCAAGGAGCAGACGCCTTCAATGAGAAATTCATTAGATAGGCGCTCCACGCTTTGTTGCTTTAACAAGTCAGACACGCCCACCTGCATTGCAGCGGTTGGTCCTGAGCTCTGGCACTTGAACCCACTCGTTGGCGTGCGGATCGTATGTTTCCCCGCAGCTCAGCTCATCGGAATGTCCGTTGGAGCCGCCGATCACGTACAGCTGGCCCTGAACGCAGCATTGATGTCACATGGTGTTGTCACACGCTGGCGCAAGGGAGGTAAAGAGCAGGGAGTACCATAAGCACAGTCATCTGGAAACGAGCTCTTGGGGTTCTCATAGGAGCCATGAAGGTCCAGCAGTCTTCTTTGGGGTCGTAACACTCCACAGTCCTCAGACATTCCTCCCGGTTGTAGCCGCCTGCAAATCAGAAAGAATTCAAAAATAGAGAGAAGCACTATTTCCCTTTTTAAATGTCAATCCAATGAATACACTCCAGAGACACAAACATACCAACACAAAACATCTTTCATACAATTATAAGTTTCATGTACAAAAAACTGAACCAACATTTAACATCACTTTTAACTTTATTAAAAACCTTGGCGAGCACGACACCAACACCACCGTTGTACTTCCACGTTTGATGGTGAACTCAATAGTGTTGTCACCTTATTTAATGTGCTGTCACTCACAACTCGCAGGGTTTACTTTGGTAACTTTTTTAGTTTCAGTTCTGTGATGTTATTTTGTTGAATCGGTTTCTGTTCTGTGTATGCAACAAAGTCTGTAATAATCACATTCATTAATTTCACAAAAAAATTTTAAAATCTGACATTTCTTTGAGATTTAAAATCTGCAATAATATCAATCAAATAACTTTGTAAGATTAGTACAAAATAAAGTAATAATTGTACTATATTAAGACTAAAGGGAAAACTCATGTGTTATTGTCATACATGCCTATTTATTCATTTTTAATAATCTGTTTTATGCAGTGTTAAGAAGTTGAATGCGCATAATTAGTAATCCTGTGGAATAGTGTTGTTATTCTACAAGCTCCTGATAGGTTCAGGTTGAAAAAGAGTAACTTGCGTTTTTTTACACTGAACTAACAACGCTATTCTATTGACTGTAAGTGAGTCTTTTATATTTGACTCTATACCGACTCAATTATTCATTAAGTAACTTGCCTATAACATAATTTAACACGTTTGTCTTACCTTTACGTTGATGTGTAAAGCTAGGTGATTACACAGCATATGCTGAACCATATGGGACACCTTACACCCTTTAGCTGCAGTTTTCCCTACACATTGCCTTCATCATCACATCCTAACATATTGTGCATGGTGGGTTATTTGCGGTCAGTCGTGTGAGATTAATTTGTTTGAGCACTCGATTGTGAGACAGATTAGTTTGTTACGGGCAATGTTTGACCAAACAACTGAAAATCGCTTTTGGTAAAAATGTTTTTGAAAAAGCCGAGACACCACAGTACCTACAATGCTCCATCAATACAGACTGTGTGTACACACCTGCTGCGATGAGCCTGGAGTTGAGCGATGCGGTGCCCAGGCCGGAGCGAGCATAATGCATGGGTGACAAAGGGTGCTCTTCCAGCTCCTCAGGCTGGGCCTCAAAACTGAGGCTTTTCATCAGACAGGGGGTGGCAGAGGGGGAGGTCTGGGGGCTGCTGCGGCCGTGCACGAAGATCACACACAACACACCATCCAGCACAGCCAGACACAGGTAGGTGTTGTCTGCGAGAAGATGAAATATTGTTATAGATGGCAAGCGACGTTAGCTTTAATATTTGTGTCCCATCTCTCCTTGTGTCACTTCAGAAGTTAAAGATGCTTACTTGTGGTTTTCTCGGAGGCAATGTACTTCCACTCTCTCCTGGTGGTCTGTTTGGGAGCATTTGCCGCTTGGTTGGAGGGTGAAAGGCTTCCCGAGGAACTGCAGCTCATCTGTCTCTGGGTACTCTCTCGTACTGGCTTCTTCTGCAAGAGCACAGCGCAGCTACAGCAGCCAAGCTCGCTCCACACACACGCCACAGGCCCAACCGATGCCCAGCACCAACTAACCACACCAGTGCCTACTCCCGATCAAGCTTGTCTACTGCGGACCCACATTAACTAACCCCAAACCACCTGACAACAGCAATGCTGCACTGCAGTCAAAGACTAGTCTTCCATGACAAAGCACTGGCATATTTGCAGTCATTACTAAGAAAATCTCATTAAATGCAGGCTGAGACATTATAGTCCAGCTCTCATTGTTTATGTAGTGGCTGTGTAGAAGTGTTTCATGAACACAGGCCGTGTTCTAGTTCTTGAATGGCCAAGCATAAGCTAAACAACTGCAGACACAATGTGGCTAGGATTCACTGCAGTGAAGCTGGGCACACACTTGTCAGTACCTGCACAAACTGAAGGTGGTCCTCCTCGCCACCAAACACCACAGTGTGCCCCTCAATCATCAGCCCTCCATCCACCAGCTTATGGTCAGGTGAGTAGTACAGCAATTGCACCTGAAAGACAAACAGGAACAACACACCCATGTGGCTGTCTCCATGGCAACATACATTAAACCCCTGCATAAAGGGGATTAGAAGAGGGCAGTGCTGTCAAGAGGAGGAAAAAAGGACATAGTCCTTCAACTTCAGGTGCTTGGACAAAGAGTTTCCCTAAAAGATTGCAGCCGAGGCACGGAGCAGATTTAACGTTTGAGCCCAAGAAGGTGCCTGGCCAAGGGATCTCCCTAAATTGCATCTAAAAACAAAGAAGGGTGGGTGAAGCATGACACACTCCGTTCAGCAAGATCTTCCGTGAAGAATCGAAAGGGGCTACACATGCCCCTTCATTTAGTCTGCTGCTTCGAAACCAGTCCTCCAGCTGAAGGAGCTGCTCATTGTGATAGCAGCAACACTAAGCAGTCAAATACAGATGACATAATAGTGCACTGCAGCTGTAGTCAGCATTTTAGAAATTCTCCTTGCATCTTCAATAGTTACCCACTTTACAAGGTACGTCAAGAAAATGTACCAAAAGGGTTTGTTTTGTTTGTTTTTTTAAATGGAGGGGTTGAAAAAAAAAAAAAAATCTTTTGATTTCTTGGAGGCAAATATAAACCAATGCCTTTTTCTGGTGCCTAATCCGATTGGTTTGTTAAATGTGGGTTGTATTTTGCGTGGTAAAAAGGCATTGAAAGACTTGACAGTTAAAAATGTGAAGCATGTGTGCAATAGGCATGGACAGATGGGAGCACAGTGTTGCTTGGCTGCAAAGAGAGGCTGCTGAGAGGCAGTAGCACACCTCTCTTTTCTCTGACTCATTACCCTGGTGGCTCAGTCCCGGCTCTTCAGTCTGGTCCCTTGCTGCTGCAAATTAACCTACAGGAGAGATAAATCAACGGGGAGGAGTGCCTGTTAGTTCTGGAGCAACAAACACGCACCTGTGCAGATAGTCAAGTGGCAGTGAAACAGATGAATAAAGGGTCAAACCTTCAAGAATCTTTTCTCTGTGTTTCACAGGAGAAGAGCACTGTAATACTTAGATGGGGTTGTAAGAAATATCACCCACAACCCATAATGAGAATGGAAACAAAAAAAAATAAAACAAGAGCAAACAGGGGCTCTTTTGGGCTCACCTCTAATTTGTGGCATGGTTCAGGCATACAGTTTCTTACTGCAAAAACCTCAACAAATCAGAGGAAAAAAGAACAATCCTGACATAGAAGCATGACAACAGCATGCTATTTCTATCAGCTCCCATGACTTCTTAATGTCAAAAACAGGAGTCAGAAGGAGGGGTAGGGGAAGGATGAAAATCAGCCCGAGTTCAAACGGCTCACTGTGGTACTGACCTCCTCCATGAGATGGTCCAGTTGATCTCCGTTCTCCCAAATGCTCCGCTGCACCCAGTTGAGCACCTTTGAGTAAAGCTTGCCATTGCTGGGAAGAGTCAGGTTGTCTTCTAGTA
Source organism: Nerophis ophidion (assembly GCF_033978795.1). Taxonomy (NCBI): domain Eukaryota; kingdom Metazoa; phylum Chordata; class Actinopteri; order Syngnathiformes; family Syngnathidae; genus Nerophis; species Nerophis ophidion. Next base: position 24,426,926 of record NC_084632.1, on the reverse strand, counting down.
TTACTTCCAACTGTGAACAGAGTAGAAGTGGAGTTTAGTTAAAATGTGTGCAGGAGAACAGGAACTTAAAACTATGGACAGGACTTCCATACATCCTTATTTTGATTATTTGAATATAAAATGATGTACTAATGGTACAATGCTGAGTTAATGTATTAAAACACAATTGAACAAGTCAAGTGCATGGTTTCGAGTGTTCCACAATTGGTAAGCCAAGACGCTGCAACCTGCCAACATAAATGCCTTTAGTGCAACATTTCTTTTCTAAAAGGCACAACGTCACAAGTGTTGTTAATCTGGTTGAAGCCAGAACAGTAAAAATACAAAAGATTATCCGGTGTTAGTCAACGTTAAGACTACTGAATCGTAATTCAGCGACAGAGGTAGACGAGAATAAGTCAGTCAGAAATGGAGACAACATTGAAGATGTTTGGGCAGCTGGGATGCACATTCTTAAGACATGCTTGTAACTAGGGGTCTCTCGTTCCAATATTTGTATCAGTTAAAAGTCGGATTCGGATTGCATCTAAAATCTACCATAAGCTCCGATTCAACCAATCCTGGACAGCCAGTTAACAGCTAAATGTCCTCTAATAAGCACACATGGTATGTTTTTACTCTGATTTAAAAAAAAAGCAATATACAAAACGTAAACACGGTAGGCTATGGGCTGTACAACATCTAAACACACAAGAGCACACGAGCTAGACATTCATAATAAGTGTCCTTAATTGAACAATATTGCAGTCTAAAACACGACATTTCTCAACATAAACAAGTGACTTTACAAATACAAAGTCTCCGATGCATAAGCGTATTAAGACTATCCAGTAACAAATGTGTCCTTATCTTTCAATGAATTATTGTGGCCACTAAATGTCACCAAAAAAATTACTTAAAAAGGCAGCATATGTCCATTGCAGACAATAATAAATAAATTGGTGTTTCTCCACACCTACCCTTGTATGTTTGACTAATTCACCAGATCAAGCCTTTTCTAACATTCCACACAACAAAATAATAAATGTATGATTTTTGCAGATATCTCATCGGATCAATATCGGCCATTATTCAAGGCTCCAATAATAGTTACATCAGGACAATCGTACTTAACCAAAAAAGACCCCCCCCTTCAGAGTGATTGCATACCCAACCCCCCACCCCACACCCCGCACACACACAAGAAATCCCTTCCAACACGTGAACTGACCTGTAAGAACAAAACAAAGCAAGCATGAAAACAACAAATATTTTACCTTGAGGCGGGGAAGTTTGAGGAAGTCCTCCTGTTCGGACACTTCCAGTAAGTGATCTTGGATGTAGGCGTCCACTTTGGCCAAAACTCTTGCATCTCCCATTGAGCTGGCAAAGTTGCGAAAAGAAATGGCATTCTGGGACTCCATTTTAGACAGCAGGTAGTCACCACAAATCTGAGGATTAGAAAATGTGGAGTTCTTAGCACTTCAATTTGTGCATTGATACGAATTTAAAACAAAATGTCTCAGCAAAATACTGAAATTCAACCTGCTTGACTCGCTCCATCTTGAACCTTTTAGCTGCAGAGTAAACATCCTTGACAAGGCCCTTGTCCGCCTTAAGCCTGGGTTATACACAGAACATGTTGTAAATCAGGTTAAAGATGGTGTAGGGTGACAAATGAAGAGAAACGTAAGGTCAAGTGAGAAGGCAACTACTAACTGGGCGGTGTAGGCATAGTTAAGCAAGATCTCCACAGCCTCTGGGTCCAAGTCCTCAAAAGTGACATGAGACACTCCATGGGGTTCAATGTCACTGTTGAAGATTTCAAACAAATATGGACTGCAGCAAGCCAGCACAGCACGATGGGCCATCAACTCATGACCACATACCTGGTTATAAAAAAATGTATGTTTAATTTAAACACACTTTTTGACCTTGGACAGTACAGACTGTTTTCTTACAGGGTTCAAAACATTTCAGTCAGTATTTTAGAAACTTCAGCTGAGCAGTGTATATGCACATGTGTAGAACAGTCAATTTAAATGTACTGTATTTTAAGAAACTTCAACTGAGCAGTGTATTTACATATGTAGAAAAGCCACTTCAAATGTACCCTATTTCAGGAATGTTCAACTACTTGTCAACATATTTATTGTAAGGCATTATTTGCACCAGGTTACTCTCATTAAGCTTCTAGTTCCATCAAAGGTCCATTGTGTATTTTTGTCCAAACAGGATACAATTCCTGAGAAAATGTGTTAAGTGAGATGACAAAAGACAAAAAAATCCAGATTTAAGATCAGTCTGACATTTAAGGTATATTTTTTATTTTTGCTATCAGACGGCCCCAAATGGCAGTATAATCACATGTGCCAAGCTTGCTCAAAATAAAACGGAAGGCCCACATTGTCAAACTTGAGATAACAAAACAAGAGGAGCCAACATTCCACAGTAATCTTTTCTAGTTTCCTGTAATACAGCAAGTCTAAACTGGGCTTGAAACAAATATGTAAAAATTAACACATACATCCTGTCAACTCTTGATTGATGTGCTGAAACTGAAAATCCCAACCTCATACATATCAGTTCCAAACCCCATCTGAAACCCCTCACTAATGAGCTCTTATGTTTCAGTGACTCAGCAGTCCGCAGTGTCAAGGAGTGTAAAAAAGGTGCACCGGCTCGTGGTGGTGTGGGTTTGCATTTAGATCATACCTGCAGTCTAACGTCGCAGAACTGACCACTCTTTCTCAGAGCGTTCATTTTAGCCACCGTGGAATCCAGAAAACTCTCATCCTCAAAGATCAGATAACCATTCGGAATCATTTTGGCTGAATTTGGGTAGTATGCCTGGTAAAAAGATCAAAAACAATTTTTTTAATTAATTGTATTATTTTTAGACTTACACAAATACGTAAATGACGATGTATGTGACATGAGCGCCATCATTAGTATAAAATGCTATAACTCAGCCGGATTTATTCATTGAGTAAAGATTTAGTACCTAAAATGTGCATTAGTCATAATCTTACCTAGTAGTTCATTGAGTAAAGATTTAGTGCCTAAAATGTGCATTAGTCATAATCTTACCTAGTAGAAGTTCAATTCATGGATCGTGCCAATTCAAAAAGTAGAATTGTTAACAGGCCAAGTAGACTTCACCCAAGGAGTGGGATGGGAAAGGTGTCGGAAGAAATGCCAGTTGACAACACAGGCGGCAGCAGAAGGGAGAGGGAGGGCTTCGACCCCAGCAAACTATCAGGCTTGAAGAGACTGCAATCAAGTCCTCGGGAACCCGTTGGCTATAGAGATGTTCTTATTCTGTGTTGGTCATACATTATAACCTGGGAGAGAAAGGAGAGACAGTAAGATAACTGAAAGGGAGCATATTATTTTTAAATTGATGTACTCGGAATCTTAAAGGAAATTGTGAAAGACGTACGCTCAAGAAAACAAAGTACAATGCTCTCCCTCATCTTTCATCAGTCAAACATGTGACAGGACCGCATCTCTAAAATGTCCACTTTATAAAATTGTCCCGTTTAAAAGAGAGCAAATTAAAAATGCTGCATTTCCAAAAGTCACAAAGAATCCACAGCTGTCATCACATACAGTATATAAAATAATATCATATAATCCTTTTCTTTACACCTGCTGATTGGTCCTGCCAGGCCAGGCAAGTGTTTTTATTCCGCCTCATGGCATCAGGCTGGGCTTATCTCACTCACAAGCAAGTCCCTCTGCGCAACTTTAAAGACAAGCCCCTTTAGCTGGCTCCACCCTATAGAACAATCACTAAAAGGGTTGACCTATAAAAGGACACAACATGTGTCAGTGCCACTACATGATATAAAAGGTCTAATTTGATGAATTTACTGTAGACAAAAAAAACTATTCTGAAAATCCAACAGATTCTCTCAGAATGTTTTTTTCTTTCTAGGACTGATTAAATTATTATTCAAAAAACCAACGCAAGATAGACTTCAACAGCTGACAATCTGAAAGAGTAACCACACCCCAAGTGGCCTTCCTGGGTAGCCTTACTTTCAGCATTCTAGATTCAAGTCCAAATGCAATTTTATAAGAGGAAATATCAGAAAATTGTCTTGGTGTTGACAAACTGATTGAATACTGTGGAGACGAATAAAAATAACAAGTGTTAACATTTTTACAGGGGAAACCTATCCACCCCGGCCGGGCACAGCAATTACAGTAGTCTCTTTGTAATCCACAAAACCACATGTACGGCAGCATTGGCAACAAAAGCTATAATTCTTCCAGTCTGTGTGTGGTCAGTGGGAACAGTGACCCAGTTTTGGCTGATTACACAACTACTTTCAGGAACGACTTGTAAAGTCTTATTTTCCGCACTCCTTTGCATAGCTGATTCCAACATCGCAGTCTGTTGACTTGCTCCGCTCATCTTTCCAGCAACACCCACACTTACAGCATAAATTATCCTTGCATTGGTGTTTGCTTATACAAAGAAACCTTGTGTACATTTATCACTTTAGGCAAACTGACCCTTACATAAGTGATGTGTTTAAAATACTGAAGAAATTGCTATGCGGGCAGTTACTCACTATTAGACAGGTGTCCAAACTAAAGGCCTGGGGGCCATATCTGGCTCAACACATAATTTTATGTGGCCCATGAAAGCCTGGAAATCGTTCCCGTTAAAGTACTTAATCTTTTTTCACTAAATGTACCGGGTATCTCTTTTTCTAAATTTGGACAGAAATAAAACATGTACTGTGTGACATGCAATTGCATGTTTTAAACTTTTAATATCTGACCATGCAATAAATATATCTAACATTTAGCATTAAAGACATTTCAATATCTGCTTATCTAATGATTTCAAAGCAAGTTATCCATTAAATTGAGACATTTCAATATCTGCTTAACTAATGATTTCAAAGCAAGTAATCCATTAAATTGTACACTAAAAATTACATTAGATTTTACGGTAGAAAAACTAGAAAACAACAGTGAAACCATTTTTCTATACACAGTAACATGCTGTAAAAAACACTGTAAATTTAGTGGTAAATTTCTGGCCACTGAGCTGCCAGTTTTTATAGTCACTGTGTATATTAAAAGATATAATAACCAAATGCATAAGAGATTGTGAAATAATATCATGAGGCGAATTTTTATACTTATATTCATAAATTATTCACTGTTACATGCGGGCCACACAACTGCGAAGTGGCCCTCAAAACGAATTTGACACCCCTGCACTATGACAAGGCAAAAGTGATGTATATGCCTACACAATGACAAGGGAACAACATATACTATGAAAAAATGTCAGGCGATTCAGTCCATCCATCCATTTCCACCGCGACCCCAAAGGTGATTCAGTCCCCTACCTATTAATAAATAATAGCTGCATTTTTGATAACGACGCAATATAAATGAGAACAAAGGACAATAATTCAATGTTTCCATTATACTTAAGCACAAAAGGTACAGGTGACAAAACTCATGGCCACATCAGGCCTACCTGTGAAAGCCTGGAAATGTGTAAATTTTCTTGATTAACGTATTTCAATTCTGATAGAAAACTAAATTTTAATTTTCCTGAAAGAATTCTCCTGAAGATATAAATAAGTACTATCTAATCTAAATTAATGCATACAAATGTAGTTCCTATCCAAACAGATTGATAAAAGACAGTCCAATCTTATTTTTTCCACTGAAAACTATTTTCAAATTAAATTCTACAATAGCGGAAGTAAAGTATCTGCCTGTAATTTTGCCTTCTGATTACAGATTTTGCATCAGTTAGTTGGTCAATAAGGATTATTAAACGAAGGGGCAATTGTGTAATAATCAGTCCCTCCAGTATTTTGGGGACTTTTTGTGACAGTTGTGCCTTAAAATGCACGCTATCACTACAGCGTTTTCAAAAAGTTGTGGCAAAATCGCCACCGGTGGATGGAGGGAGACGTTTGATTGGTTGGGTTTGAGTGGTGCATAGACAAAATTGATTGCCAAAAATATCAACGATTGGCCAAAATGAACAGGAATATTGCAGGGATTGGGCAAAGTTGGGCATGGCCTTGCACAATTTGGTTTAATTTGCGCAACATCGGCAAGTCCTGTAGGAACTACTTCATATCATGAAGCGGCCCCGGTTTGAGATTCAACGACTGCGATGTGGCGCGCGATGAGAATGAGTTTTGCCTCGACACTCTGTTCTAAGCATTTCACCAATCTCGCGCACTTTTCAAATTTGGACGCGATCTAACAGTTTCCCAACACTGCGTAGATGGCATCAAGGCCTATTTATCCAAGCGTGAGGGTTGGGAAACGAAGGTGTTTGGCGAGGGAAGTGTGGATTCAGGCCGGGTGGGCTATTTCAACTTCCAGGTAACCCTACATTATTATATTTTATAAATAGTAAACCAAGTTGTGGTAGTAGTTTAGTCGTGGATGTACACTGTATAGTGATGAATCCAATAAAAACTTGATTTGATTTTGATTTGACGTTAAATTTGCAAAATGCGGCTGCGCATTTTGCAAATTGCGCCCATTGGTATTGTGCTTACAACAACTCCTGCTATATATAGAGCTTCCTCCACTGGTGAGGATGGTCTACTGCAAAATGTCGCCCAGCTTTAATGGAAGATGTATTGCATCAATTGAACAGTGTATGCAATGTAGCAAAAATGTAAAAGGGAGGTAAATACTAAAAAACAAAATTAATTCAGCACTTCTCAATAGGACAGCGTTTCAGTAGAAAGGAAAGATTACAACAGACTATATAATGTTTTCAAAATGGAGATAAATTAAAAATTACTACAATAACCATCTACAACACAACAGTGCAGAAATGCACATTGACCTAATAATGCAGAGGTGTCCAAACATTTTCCAGCGAGGGCTACAGAGAAAAATTGAAGGATGCGGGGGCCACTTTTATACATTTTGTATATGAAAAATACTCAAACCAAAACAATGTAGGTAAACATATGCTAACATTTGAAAAACACTTATACATCTTAGCTTTGTGTTATAGATAACAGAGCAGTAAAATCATTCATCCATCCTTCCATTTTCTACTGCTTGTCCCTTTTTGGGGTCGCTGGAGCCTAATCCATTTTTTACTGCTTGGCCCTTTTTGGGATCGCTGGAGACTATGTAGGCTGCATTCGGGCAGAAGGCGGCGTACAGCCTCCACAAGTCGCCACCTGATTATTTTAATGTTTTTATTTGTATTTATTTTAACTGTGCTCTAAAGTAAGCTGGTATTTACTAATGTTGCTATTATACATTCAACTGGACCGCTTTTGAGGGTTTTAATAGACTCAGAAACATATGTCTCACAAGAAATTTGAACAAGTTTTCATTATGACATGAGACACGTAAATCATCAAAGACCTCATGCAGTAAGATGCTCAGGTTGTCGGCCATTTCGGTTTTCAGGTCCCATTTTTGGGGGGTTTCAGTCCCACTTAATTTTTCATTGTTTTTTGTTGTAATTTGAAACCTCTTTAGTTTGTCTATAGCAGGGGTCAGCCGCATGCAGCTCTTTGGCCACTCTGATGCAGCTCAGCTGCACATGGCTCAGCTGCATAATCGCCGACCCCCCCGATCGTTTCGGGGGGGTTTCCGGATTTTGGTGCTTCTCCCGGACATCACCCGGGGTTTACATACTCCGATTGTCACTCGGACTACAATATTGAGGGCGTGCCGTGATGGCTTTACTTTTAACGTCTTTTACAACATATCATCGCCCACCCTTTACGCCATGCTATCTGCGTGCCGGCTGGACACATGCATTTCGCTGCTTCTATTATCACAGTACGAGATTGCAAGGCATATAGTCAACAGCCATACAGGTTACACTGACGGTTGTGATATAAATAACTTTAACACTCTTACTAATATGTGCCACACTGTGAACCCAGACCAAACAAGAATGACAAACACATTTCGGGAGAACATCCTCACAGTAAAACAACATAATAATTACCCAGAATCCCAAGCATCCATGACGCACAGGCAATATATACACCCCGCGCCCCCAACCCCGCCCACCTCAACTGACGCCTGGACGCGTCATGGATGCTTGGGATTCTTGGTAATTGTTATGTTGCGTTTATGTTGTGTTACTGTAAGGGTGTTCTCCCGAAATATATTTGTCAATCTTGTTTGGTATGGGTTCACAGTGTGGCGCATTAGTAAGAGTGTTAAAGTTGTTTATATCACAACCGTCAGTGTAACCTGTATGGCTGTTGAGTATACGGCTTGCAGTCGTGTATGTGTATCAGCGGAAACCACGTACAACATGTTACTGAGCCGGCAAGCTGTTTGTACATGTTGTAGAAGGTGTCAAAGGCAATGGCTTCATAGTAGGCCCTTATTATTGTTATCTGAGTGACCATCAGCAGATATCAGCGAGAGTGGTTGCGGCTCCCATTATTTCGTGAAACGGGTCAAATAGGCTCTTTGAGTGGTAAAGGTTGCTGACCCCTGATCTATAGAATGTGTCGTGACTCGCAGGCCAATAAAAATTGCTCTGCGGGCCACAATTGGCCACCGGGCCGCACTTTGGACATCCCTGTAATAATGCCTTGACCATAGAGCGGGTGTATTTAAAATGTGTGTAAATATGACGACATTGGAAGAAACACATGAAGTGGTGTTACACATTAGGGGGAACGACAGCTTGTTAACATATTAGTCACAATGTCCTTCGCGGTCCTCTGCCAAAGGATAATACCGGGGCCTGTATAGGCTTGGCCGTGTGCCGCCATTAGGGGAGACTCCCAAGCGCGCCATTAAAACATTCCACATTTACATTTACAAAAGAGCGGGAGGAGATGGAGGTGCCGGCTTAGCATTTTTGTGCTAGCGACAGCATTCCAGTTCCCGCCTGCTGCGCGTGGCTACAATGGCAGCCACGAGACTCACACGCTAGCTAACGAAGACACGATGTCAAATATGACACTTTGTCCGATAATGGCGGCTCTGGAACATTCGGCCGGCGAGAGGAGATTAAAACAAGGAATACTCTCAATGTGCGACATTGTCGGCGGTGGAGGCAAAAAAAAAAAAAAAAGCCGGGCCATTTCCAGCAGTTTCCAGCCGATGGTGGTGAGACAGCCATTGCCATCTATTGTCCATCACTAAATATCCATTTTGAATGGTTTTACTACATTAAACAGCGTTTATCTGTGAATTATATCTTACCTGAGGCGTTTGACAGCAGACGATGTTAGACATATTTAGTTAAAATTCAGAGTTGGTTGTTTCGGGATGAAGAAAAAGGCAGCAAGGCGACTGGAGGAGCAGTTTGTCCGGCTGGGTAGGTTTTAATTTCTTCTTCTTCTTCTTCCTCGCAGCGGACAGTCCACTCCACACTTGGCTCGCTCGCACACGCACACAGCTCTGGAGATTGCGAGCAGGCGCGCTCCCGACTAAAGCTAAGCACCGGCCACGCCACCCGTGACGTCACAAAGTGGGACGTGTTTATTCCGCTGGTGTCTTGGCAGTCACGTGATGTCTTTGACGCTACACGGCAACGCATGATGGATTATAGGCAGCCTGTCGCAACAGATAACCAGCACGCAGTGACGTGGTGCTGATGCAACAGAGACTTTTTCTCGTGTAGTCTACTTCAACGTAATTACATTAACTACTTAATGTTAAAACAAGTTTTTTTTTGCCATCATTGGAAAAAACGTAGTATCAAAGTAATTGTTGTAATTAAAGCCCTGGTTCTTAACCTGGTTTCGATCGAACCCTAGGGCAGCGGTTCTCAAATGGGGGTACTTGAAGGTATGCCAAAGGGTACGTGAGCTTTTTTTAAAAAAGATTTAAAAAATAGTGAAAATTCTAACATCCTTTATAAATATATTTATTGAATAATACTTCAACAAAATATGAATTTAAGTTTATAAACTGTGAGAAGAAATGCAACAATGCAATTTTCAGTGTTGACAACTAGAATCTTTGTGGACATGTACCATAATTATTGATGTTGAAGATTTCTTTTTTTGTGAAGAATGTTTAGAATTAAGTTCATGAATCCAGGGGGGATTTCTAATACAATCCCCAAAGAGGGCACTTCAAAGGCCTACTGAAACCCACTACTACCCACCACGCAGTCTGATAGTTTATATATCAATGATGGAATATTAACATTGCAACACATGCTAATACAGCCTTTTTAGTTTACTTAATTGCAATTTTAAATTTCCTGGGACTTTTTTCTTGAAAACGTTGTGTAATGAGGACGTGTACGCGTGATGTCACGGGTTTTTAGGAAGTATAAGCGCTGCGCACACACAGCTAAAAGTCGTCTACTTTAACGGCATAATTACACAGTATTTTGAAGATCTGTGTTGCTGAATCTTTTGCAATTTGTTCAATTAATATTGGAGGAGTCACAGTAAAAAGATGGACTTGGGAAGATTTAGCCTTTAGCCACACAAACACGGTGATTCCTTGTTTAAAATTCCTGGAGATTAAACTTTCCTATGGATCAGAGCGCGTTCAAGCGGACATGGATCTCGACCACATGTCAACCAGCAGGTTTCGGTGAGAAAATTGAGGTTAAAAAGTCAGTTCTTACTGGAGAAATGCTGAGCAGCCGTCGACTTCCCTGAGACACTGCGCGTGTCAAGACGTCCGTGGAGACACCCTTCCGACTATAAGGTAATATTAAACTCACTAAAACACTAGCAACACAATATAAAGATAAGGGATTTCCCAGAATTATCCTAGTAAATGTGTCTAAAAACATCGGAATCCGTCCCAATGCAATCGCGTTTTTTTTTTTTTCCTAGTCGTCGCTATCAATATTCTCAAGCACAAATCTTTCATCCTCGCTCAAATTAATGGGGAAATTGTCGTTTTCTCGGTCCGAATAACACTTTTTGTTGGAGGCTCCCATTAAAAACAATGTGAATATGTGAGGAGCCATCAAACATGTGACGTCATTGTCTGCTACTTCCGGTAGAGTCAGGGCATTTCTCTTAGCATCGAAAGTTGCGAACTTTCTCGTGGTTGTTCTCTACTAAATCCTTTCAGCAAAAATATGGCAATATCGCGAAATGATCAAGTATGTCACATAGAATGGACCTGCTATCCACGTTTAAATAAGAAAATCTCATTTCAGTAGGCCTTTAGCTACTTAATCTTAAAACATTTTTATTTTTTTTGCCATCATTGGAAAAAAGGGATTATTAAAGTAATTGTTGTAATTAAAGCCGTGGTTCTTAACCTGCGTTCGATTGAACCCAAGGGCAGCGGTTCTCAAATGGGGGTACACGTACCCCAATGGGTACTCGAAGGTATGCCAAAGGGTAAGTGAGATTTAAAAAAAAATATTTTAAATATAGAAACAATTCAAAAATCCTTTATAAATATATTTATTGAATAATACTTCAAAAAATATGAATTTAAGTTCATAAACTGTGGGAAGAAATGCAACAATGCAATATTCAGTGTTGACACCTAGAATTTCTGTGGACATGTTCCATAAATATTGATGTTGAATATTTCGTTTTTTGTGAAGAAATGTTTAGAATTAAGTTCATGAATCCAGGGGGATTTCTAATACAATCCCCAAAGAGTGCACTTTAAGTTGATGATTACTTCTATGTGTAGAACTCTTTATTAATAATTTAATCACTTGTTGGTTTTTCAACAAGTTTTTAGTTATTTTTATATATTTTTTCCAAATAGTTCAAGAAAGACCACTACAAATGAGCAATATTTGCACTATTATACAATTTAATAAATCAGAAACTGATGACATAGTGCTGTATTTTTTTTCTTTATCTCTTTTTTTTTCAACCAAAAATGCTTTGCTCTGATTAAGGGGTACTTGAATTAAAAAAATGTTCACAGGGGGTACATCACTGAAAAAAAGTTGAGAACCACTGCCCTGGGGTTCGGTGAGTCGGCCTCAGGGGTTCGGCGGAGGTCAAAACACACCTGACTCATCGTGTCAAAAAAAACGTCTCCCTGTTACGGATACGACAACAGCAGAAGTCACACTGATCTGTAAGTGTGTAATTTATTGTGAGTTTATGCACTGTGTTGTTTTAGTTCTTTGAACAAGGTGATGTTCATGCACAGTTCGTTTTGTGCACCAGTAAAAAAACATGGTAACACGTTAGTATGGAGAACATATTCACCAATAATTAGTGGCCTATTAACATGCAAATTAGTAACATATTGGTCCTTAACCAGTCATCATTAAGTACTTATTAATCCCTTATTCGGCATGGCCTCATTATAACCCTAACCTTCTAACCCTTACCCTAACCAAATAACTCTAAATTAAGTCTTTGTTACTTAGAATATGTTCCCCTAGTGTCCAAAAACCTTTAAATTAAGTCTTAGTTACTTAGAATATGTTCTCCATTAGAATATGTTCTCCATACTAAAGTGTTACTAAAAACACATAATCTTGAATTTGAAAAAAAAAACATTTTATATTTCACTAAGAAGGGTTCGATGAATTCGCATAAGAAACTAATGGGATTCGGTACCTCCAACAAGGTTAAGAACCACTGAATTAAAGTTAATTGTTTGTTGTGAATCTATAGCTACAGTAAGGTACAAATGTTTTTAAAGAGTGACATTGTTTAATGATTTTCCCTTTGCAGTTTCCATCCACTGCGATGATGTATCGACTTCTTCAGGCTGTACCCCGCCTTCCGCCCGATTGTAGCTGAGATAGGCACCAGCGCCCCCCGCGACCCCAAAGAGAATAAACAGTAGAATATGGATGGATGGATGGATGGAGTTTCCATCCATCCATCCATCCATCCATCCATCCATTTCCTACCGCTTGTCCCTTTTGGACATGTCGCCACCTCATCACAGGGCCAACACAGAGAGACAGACAACATTCACACTCACATTCACACACTAGGGCCAATTTAGTGTTGCCAATCAACCTATCCCCAGGTGAATGTCTTTGGAGGTGGGAGGAAGCTGGAGTACCCGTAGGGAACCCACGCAGTCACGGGGAGGACATGCAAACTCCACACAGTAAGATCCCGAGCGCTGGATCGAACCCAGGACCTTTGTATTGTGAGGCAGACGCACTAACCCCTGTTCCTCTGTGCCCCCTTTGTAGTTTATGGCTGCCAATTAGTTACGCAAATGACCACAATAAATAATTTTTGCCAAATTAAGTTGAATACTTTCTAGGCAAGAGCATAAAACCCTGTCCACAAACTTTTGAGTATATTATTTAACTCAAGGGTCAGCAACCCACGGCTCTCGAGCCGCATGGGACTCAGTAGTGCCACCCTAGTGGCTCCCTGTAGCATTTTTAAAAAAAGGATTGAAAATGGAAAAAGATGGTGGGGAGGAAATATTTTTTTGTTTTAGCCGCATGGGACTCAGTAGTGCCACCCTAGTGGCTCCCTGTAGCATTTTTAAAAAAAGGATTGAAAATGGAAAAAGATGGTGGGGAGGAAATATTTTTTTGTTTTAGTATGTTTTTTGTTTGAGGACAAACCTTCCCAATTGTTAGAAAGCCCACTGATTAATATGTGTGTGTATGCTTCACTGATGAGAGTATTGAACTCACCATAGCGTGGACTGTGACGCAAAAGTTTGTTTACATGTAAAATCTTCCGCTCCCTTCTTTGTCTCATTTTGTCCACCAAACGTTTTATACTGTGCGTGAATTCACAAAGGTGCACTTTGTTGATGTTATTGGATTGTTGGAGTGCTGGGCATATCTGAAAACTGCATGACTGCAAGCTAATCCATGCTAACATGCTATTTAGGCTATCTGTATGTAGATATTGCGTCATTATGCCTCATTGTCAGCTATATCTGAGCACATTTAATATCCTTTACTTTTATCCTCTTTGTATCTAATTTAGTTTTGCATGTCTCATGACACATTATCTGTAATATTGGCTGCATTTCTGGTAGTTGTTTGTGTGCCATATTGTTCCGGACAACAGCAAACATTACCTAGCTTGCCAAAGATTGAAATATATCAAAAGAGACAGCCTGCCATTTCCTATAACTTGGACACACACATCTATACCTCTGGCCATTAAAAGCCAGTCATTATCAGGAGTTATCTCACCTTCTGAGTAGCCTCTGATTTACTGATGGTTTCTAATGTTGTAAAAATGTGTAGAATAAATTTCAACATTTACGTTAAAAATTTGCTTCAGCCTGCGACACATTGTCATTTTGATAGTAGGCTATAATAACTAATATAGACACTTACATCAATCATCAATCAATCAATGTTTATTTATATAGCCCCAAATCACAAATGTCTCAAAGGACTGTACAAACCATTACGACTACGACATCCTCTGAAGAACCCACAAAAGGGCAAGGAAAACTCACACCCAGTGGGCAGGGAGAATTCACATCCAGTGGGACGCCAGTGACAATGCTGACTATGAGAAACCTTGGAGAGGACCTCAGAAGTGGGCAAAGGGGCGTGACTTAGAGACCAGGTGGAAACTAATGAGTATCTATGGAAACAAAGAAAACCAGGAAGTGCAAAACGGGAAACGAGTCCAAAAACAAAACATAAACATGATCAAACATAAATCTGATTACCAGGCATGACAATTTCCTTGAATTGCCGCAGGGCATATGGTATGCGCCTGCCTTGAATTACTGCCGGGTCAAACTCGCTTCGCGAAATAATTAGCGCATGCTTAGTATTACCGCCTGGTCAAACACGTGACGTCACGAGTGACACTTCCCCTGTCATCATTTTCAAAATAAGAGGAGGCTGATTTCAATACCGGTAATTTGAAATCGCATAAAGGGAGGAAGATTAAGAGCCATTCAGTAGGATTTAAGGTCCAAGCTTACATCTCACTCAAATTTTTACTGCATGCTTTTGGTAAGTGCCGGAGTGAGAAGAAGTTTTAAAGTAATTAGCACATTCTTTTACCGCATGCCTTTGGTAAGCGCAGGAGTGAGAAGAGGTTTCAAATAATTAGCGCCCCGGCGGCAATTCAAGGAAATACGGTACTAGCATTTCTTTTGGTGCAAATATCTAATAACATTACAAAACATCTGTGACAAAGCATGATCGTAATGTATAACATTTTTAGTTTGTTAATGTCAGGGTTGGGCTGTACGGTGGGACAGGGATTAGTGCATGTGCCTCACAATACAATGGTCCTGAGTAGTTCTAAATTCAATCCCGGGCTTGGGATCTTTCTGTGTGGAGTTTGCATGTTTTCCCCGTGACTGCGTGGGTTCCTTCCGGGTACTCCGGCTTCCTCCCACGTGCAAAGACGTTCACCTGGGGATAGGTGGATTGGCAACACTAAATTGGCCCTAGTGTGTGAATGTGAATGTGAATTTTGTCTGTCTATCTGTGTTGGCCCTGCGACGAGAGGGTGACTTGTCCAGGGTGTACACCACCTTCCGCCCAAATGCAACTGAGATAGGCTCCAGCACGCCCCGCGACCCCTAAAGGGACAAGCGGTAGAAATGGATGGATGGATGGAATGTCAGGGTTTCCCCAAAATTGCCAAAATATCTGGCGGTGGGGGCGTGGTTAGGGGTGTGGTCGATACGACGTCATCACAAAATTTGCTGTATAGCATATATTCTTTAAAAATGTATGTGAATGTACATTTAAAACACATCTGTTATTATTAAGTATAGTATTAGCAGTGGTGTGCCGTCAGGGCCAGCAAGGCCTTCTCTGCTGGCCTAACATAACCAGAAATCATGATCATAAATAATGACAAAATATTTTTTTTATTTTACTATCCCTAAATATCTCAAATTATTCATATTCTCCTCATAATATGCTCCTTCCAGTGCTGTTGTTTTTAGTTTTAGTTTGTATCCAATCAGAATTCAGCTAGCTTATGTTGCCATGCTGTACAAAATCTGCCCGAGGCCTTCATAATCAACAATGCAGGTGTTCGTGCACTGTAAGTGATCGAGGACATACAGGTGATAGACAGTTGCGATAGCCAATCAGATCACGAGTTGTTGTCAGTAAGGCCTTCAAGATGAACTAAGGTTTAACGTGACATTTACGCGTCCTCTGATTGGATACTCATCAGGACCGTTAGTAGATGAATTTGAGAACACAGAGTTGAGAGACAGTTCTGAAAGCCAATCAGATCACAAGTTGTTGACAGAAGCCTATCCAAGTAGCCTGATGTTAACGAGACTGTCATTGGATACACACTTGTCACTCCAAAGCGAGTATCCATTCACAAGTTTCAATTTAGCAGGAAACAGGAAGTGTTGTGCCGTAGCCAGACGGGGATAGCAGAGAAGGAGAACAAAATGTTGATTAGGTGGCAGATGTATATTTGCAAGGCCATTTTCAAGAAGAATATTTAAAGAAAAACTACATCTTGGGAGACGATGTCGGCCAACCCCGGAAGCTAGCTCAGCTGTTGTGGCGCTGAAAAGGGAAAGGCTCGCCATTTCCCCTCGAATAAGCCGACGAAGAGGGGCACCACTGGCTTATACGGCGTTGAAGGTTCCATGAATTGTGAGTTCAAATATTTGATTTATTTTACTTTTAATATGTTCTTTGCAATTTTAATTTTAACAGTAAGATGTGTTTTAATTGCTGAGGAGTTTTAATTGTTTTTAAATGCTCAACAAAATAACCTGTTTAGTAGGGCTGCGAATCTTTGGGTGTCCCACGATTCGATTCAATATCGATTCTTGGGGTCATGATTCGATAATATATTGATTTTTTCAATTCGATTCGATTCTCGATTCAAAAACGATAGTTTTCTGATTCAAAACGATTCTGTATTCATTCAATACATAAGATATCAGCAGGATCTACCCCAGTCTGCTGACATGCAAGCAGAGTAGTAGATTTTAAAAAAAAGCTTTTATAATTGTAAAGGACAATGTTTTATCAACTGATTCCAATAATGTAAATTTGTTTTAACTATTAAACAAACCAAAAATATGACTTATTTTATATTTGTGAAAATATTGGACACAGTTTGTTGTCAAGCTTATGAGATGCGATGCAAGTGTAAGCGACTGTGACACTATTTTCCTTTTTTTTATATATATATGTCTAATGATAATGTCAATAAGGGATTTTTAATCACTGCTATGCTGAAATTATATCTAATATTGATACTGTTGTTGATAATATTCATTTTTGTTTCACTGCTTTTGGTTTGTTCTGTGTCGTGTTTGTGTCTTCTCAATTGCTCTGTTTTTTGCAGTTTTGAGTGTTGCTGGATCAGGTTTGGTTTTGGAATTGGATTGCATTGTTATGGTATTGCTGTGTAGTGGTTATTGGATTGATTAAAAAAAAAAAATTGATTTAAAAAAAATGAGAATCGATTCTGAATCGCACAACATATTCGATTCGATTCGTATTCGAATTGATTTTTTCCCACACTCCTACTGTTTTGTATACTGATGATGTGATTCAATACGCAGTAGGGTGTAAATGTGTTCCTGTTGTAATGACTGATTGGCATAGTAATGCCGGGTTTGTCCCTCCGTGGATGCGTCGACAAGAACACAGCAAATAGTAAGTTTAAATGATTTATTAAACTTAACAAAAGCAGGCTACGAACACAAATACTGGAGCTAACAGACAAAATAAACCAAGGGCGCTAGGATAAAAGCTAGGAATAGAAAACATAAAAACTAAGACTGGCACAAAGGCACACAAAAAAGGAAAAACAATTCATCAGCGTGAGAGCTGGAATAAAACAAAAGTTTAGCGTGAAAAGCTAGCGAGAATATACTTACATGAAGTCAGTCAATACTGTTGCTAAAAGGCAAATTTATGGACCCAGACTGAACAAAGAAAAGAGGAAAGCTTATATAGGGAGAAATCAAGGAGAACCAGGTGTGTAGAAAACGAGGAGCAGGTGAAATCAATGTGTAACCATGGTAACGGACTAAACAGGAAGTAAGTGGGTCAGAAGAGAATGAAACAAAGATGGAAAAATAAACATGTGAAGATCTGAGTCACAGATCGCAACAGTATTCCCCCCCCAAAAAGACAGATTCCAGATGTCTCAAAGAAAACAAAAACAAATAAGAAACAACTTGAACCCCCTCCCCAAAAACAGAGTCCACAAACGAAGGGAGGGCGGAGGGAGGCCACGGTGGAGGGTCGCCAAGTCGTGTGTCCCCGAATCCACCGAGGACAAGTCATGTGGCGGCGGCGGATGGAACGCCGCTGCCGAAAAAGTCTTGGCGGGCGACCTCGAAAAACACACATCAGTGGCTGCCTTGCAGGATGACGCTTAAGCACCATTGTCATAGCAGGCTTGGACGTAGCAGGCGAGGGTGCGGGTGCTGCAGCCGAAGAAGGCGGCGTTGTGGAGGCAGGCGTAGTCGTCGCCGTCGTCGTGGAGGCAGGCGTAGTTGTCGCCGTCGTGGAGGCAGTCGTAGTCGTTGCCGCCGTGGAGGCAGGTGTAGTCGTCGCCGTCGTGGAGGCCAGGGTAGTCATCGCCGTCGTGGAGGCCGCAGGAGCCAGCGGCGGCGTGGAAGCCGCAGTAGTCGTTGGCGGTGTGAAAACCGCTGTCGTCATGGCCGTGGAAGAAGGCGTAGTAGTTGGCGTGGAAGCCATAGTCATAGGCGGCGTGGAAGCCGCAGTCGTCGACGCAGGTGTTAGAGTGGGTTCCAATTTAGGAGCTGGTGTGGGCTCCAGCTTTGGAGCTGGTGCTGTTGTGGGCTCCAGCTCTGGAGCTGGTGCTGGAGTGGGCTCCAGCTCTGGAGCTGGTGCTTGAGTGGGCTCCAGCTCTGGAGCTGGTGCTGGAGTGGTCTCCAGCTTTGGAGCTAATGCTGGAGTGGGTTTCAGCTTTAGGGCTGGTGCTGGAGTGGGTTCCAGCTTTGGCGCAGGTGCTGGAGAGGGTTCCAGCCTAAGGGCCGGTGCTGGAGTGGGCTCCAGCCTAGGAGCAGGTGCTGGTGCGAGGACCAGGCAAGAGTCTATTGCTGGCGTGAGAATCAGAAAAGGATTCGGTGCTGGTGTGTGAACCAGGCGAGAGACAGAAGCTGGTGTGGGAACCAGGTTGGAGATGGATGCTGGTAATATTTGTGGCTTAACAGGTTGCAACTGTGCTACCTCCATAGTACAGCTGCCAACCTGAGCCCCCCCTTCAAACAGCGGATGCCAGACGCATTCCTTAATGTGTGAAGAGGTCTTTAAGGGTGGGCGGCAGGAGGTTAGGAGGAGGGCAGACTCCTCCCCACTAGAATCACCAGAAGAACCCTCAGAAAAAGGAGAAAAACCCAAAGATTTGGTCTGGGCTTGAGGACTTAGTGAATCAATATTGTCCAGAAAATTAAAGTCAATATATTTGGAAAAAGAATGGGAATTATAGTCCCCAAAAATATTTTCAGTGACGTCACCGGAAGGCGTTACCGACATGACGTCACCGCTGCCGTGAGGCTTGTGAGGAGAATCCTGGGAGTGTTGAAGCTTGCTGTGTTCGCTGAAAAAATGTCGTGG
Source organism: Nerophis ophidion (assembly GCF_033978795.1). Lineage (NCBI taxonomy): Eukaryota > Metazoa > Chordata > Actinopteri > Syngnathiformes > Syngnathidae > Nerophis > Nerophis ophidion. The sequence continues at coordinate 24,407,506 of NC_084632.1, read as the reverse complement.
AGTGGAAGCGTCACTGCAGCGGGCAGCGCGAGCGGATTCGGAAGGCACATCCCCGTAATGGCGCATCTCCGCCTCCCGTGCACGAAGCTTTCTCCACCCACCTATATCAAAGGCGTTCTTTTTCCAGCTAGACGCGAAGGAATCTTTTGCTGGGTCCATACTGTAATGACTGGTTGGCATAGTGATGCCAAATTGGTCCCTTCGTGGATGCGTCGGCATGAACACAGCAACGGTAAGTTTAAATGATTTATTAAACTTAACAAAAGCAGGCTACGAACACAAATACTGGAGCTAACAGACAAAATAAACCAAGGGCGCTAGCATAAAAGCTAGGAATAGAAAACATAAAAACTAAGACTGGCACAAAGGCACACAAAAAAGGAAAAACAATTCATCAGCGTGAGAGCTGGAATAAAACAAAGGTTTAGCGTGAAAAGCTAGCGAGAATATACTTACATGAAGTCAGTCAATACTGTTGCTAAAAGGCAAATTTATGGACCCAGACTGAACAAAGAAAAGAGGAAAGCTTATATAGGGAGAAATCAAGGAGAACCAGGTGTGTGTAGAAAACGAGGAGCAGGTGAAATCAATGTGTAACCATGGTAACGGACTAAACCGGAAGTAAGTGGGTCAGAAGAGAATGAAACAAAGATGGAAAAATAAACATGTGAAGATCTGAGTCACGGATCGCAACACCTGTATAGTATTTCTCCAGCAATGGCCATGTGGTGACATAAATTATGGTATTTTGAGAGATAATTATAGAAGAAGGACATCACTGAAGGCCTAGGTGGGAAAAGCCCGGCCCGCCACTGACTTTAGGTGATGGTCAGGGTACACCCCAGGAATGGTTGCCGGCCAATCAATTGCAGGGCATCCAAACGCAAACAAGCATGCACAATCATTCACACCAATGGAGAAGTTCCTGTCTCCCTGCTTGAATGTGTCCACCTTGAACAAAATGGTTTCATTTCAAATTTTCCTAAGACAGTCGTTGCTTCAAAACACGTCTTTATGGCAAAACTGACAGCACAGACACTATCTTCATACCAGTTTATTTAGTTAAGCAAGTTGGATACTAACAGAGTGGTATATCACTGCCGAAACATGGCCTTCAATTTTCATGCCTTTATGGGAGTAAATACCATTCTGTCATGCCCTGATCTATCTGCTTCTGCGCCATTTATGGAGCTGAAAAAGTTTTGCCTTTAGTCATATTCCACATAGAAAGAGTTGATGTCGGTTAAGAAGGAACATCCACGCTCAAAGTTGCACGCGAGTGCACAGACGTCATGGTTAAAGAAGATCCCATTCACCTGCATTGACGAAACAGAGCCTAACGGTTGCCTCACTAGCTCTGTAATAAGATTAGACTTTATGAATCAGTTCAGTACAAAGGTTTTATAATGCATATGTGGGGCACATTAGCATGTGTGTAGCACATAGTCCCAAATGGAAACTCAATGCATTAAATAAAGAAGCCAAAAAGCTCTCTCCCGGTTGCAGTTAGTCCAGAATGCGGCAGTACGACTTTTAACAGGGGCCAGGAAACGCCAGCATATAACCCCAATCCTTTAGGGCTTGGACTGGCTCCCTGTTCATTTTAAAATTGATTTTAAAACATTGCTGTTTGTTTTTAAATCTTTACATGGACTGGCACCTCAGTATATCTCAGACCTCATCCAAATGTGCACTCTTGCGCGCGCTCTGAGGTCCGAGAGCCAGCTCCAGCTTGTGGTGCCCAAGACGAGTATTAAAACCAGGGGAGACAGGGCCTTCTCTGTGGTCGGCCCTCAACTCTGGAACACTCTGCCCCCCCATGTTCAAACTGCTTCCACAGTGGAGTGTTTTGAGTCTCGTCTTAAGACCCACTTTTTTTCTTTGGCTTTTAACACTACTTGAGTTGTGTGGTCCTCTGTCCTCTGTTGTCCTCTGTGTTTGTTATACATTTTGATTTCTATTTTACTGTTTTAATTGCTTTTACCCTTTAAAAATGTTTTTAATCATATTTATTTTATATTGTTTTATTTTGGTTTTATATTTATTTATTTTTTTGTTTTTATTCTGTCATTGGTGGAGCATAAAGTTGTTTTTAATATTGTTTTTAACATGGCTGTGCAGCACTTTGGAAACGTTCTTGTTGTTTAAATGTGCTATATAAATAAAGTGGATTGGATTTATTGGATTAAAAGAGATCTGGTTTATCAAGTCAAATTATAGTCCCTTCAAAACAGCTCTTGTGCTGTTGTTGTTTTTTATCACCAAGGACACATTCTGCATCCATCCATGCTGGGGGTACATTCCTGGCAAGGTGATAGCGATTGCCGGTTGCCAAGAGGCACCTGCATCACATTTCACCTTGATTTGTTTTGTTGGGTTGTTATTTGCGTTGGCCGTGGAGGATGACCCCCCACCCTTCCCTCCCCCCGGAACAATGGGCAGGAAAGTGGGTTGTGAAGTAGGGCTGGGCGATATGGCCTTTTATTAATATCTCGATATTAAACATCACGATACACAATATATATCTCGATATTTTGCCTTAGCCTTGAATTAACACTTGATGCATACAATCACAGCAGTATGATGATTCTACAGTGGGGCAAATAAGTATTTAGTCAGCCACCGATTGTGCAAGTTCTCCCACTTAAAATGATGACAGAGGTCTGTAATTTTCATCATAGGTACACTGCAAATGTGAGGGAAAGAATGTGAAAAAAAAATACAGGAATTCACATTGTAGGAATTTCAAAGAATTTTTTTGTAAATTATGGTGGAAAATAAGTATTTGATCACTTCAAACAAGGAAAATCTCTTACTCTCACAGACGTGTAACTTCTTCTTTAAGAAGCTCTTCGGTCTTCCACTCATTACCTGTATTAATGGAACCTGTTTGAACTCGTTATCTGTATAAAAGACACCTGTCCACAGCCTCAAACAGTCCGACTCCAAACTCCACTATGGCCAAGACCGAAGAGCTGTCGAAGGACACCAGGAAAATAATTTTAAACCTGCACCAGACTGGGAAGAGTGAATCTACAATAGGCAAGCAGCTTGGTGTGAAAAAATCAACTGCGGGAGCAATTATCAGAAAATGGAAGACATACAAGACCACTGATAATCTCCCTCGATCTGGGGCTCCACGCAAGATCTCAAAATGATCAAGAGAACGGTGAGCAAAATATCCCACAACTACACGAGGGGACCTGGTGAATGACCGGTAGAGAGCTGGGACCAAAGTAACAAAGGTTACCATCAGTAACACTACGCCGACAGGGAATCAAATCCTGGAGTGCCAGACGTGTCTCCCTGCTTAAGCCAGTGCATGTCCAGGCCCGTCTGAAGTTTGCCAGAGAGCACTTGGATGATACAGCAGAGGATTGGGAGAATGTCATGTGGTCAGATGAAACCAAAATAGAACTTTTTGGTATAAACTCAATTCGTCATGTTTGGTGGAAGAAGAATACTGAGTTGCATCCCAAGGGCACCATAACTAATGTTAAGCATTGGGGGTGGAAACATCATACTTTGGAGCTGTTTTTCTGCTAAGGGGACAGGACGACTGATCCGTGTTAAGGAAAGAATGAATAGGGCCATGTATCGTGAGATTTTGAGCCAAAACCTCCGGCCGGGATTTGAACTGACAACCTACCGCTGGGACCCATTGCCTCCCTGCTTGGCACTCAGCATCAAGGGTTGGAATTGGGGGTTAAATCACCATAAATAATTCCCGGGCCCGGCACCACTGCTGCCCACTGCTCCCCTCACTTCCCAGGGGGTGATCAAGGGGAGGAGTCGAATGCAGAGGACAAATTTCACCACACCTAGTGTGTGTGTGAAAATCATTGGTACTTTAACTTTCCATCAGTGAGAGCTTTGAAGATGAAACGTGACTGGGTCTTCCAGCATGACAATGATCCCAAACACACCGCCCGGGCAACGAAGGAGTGGCTCCGTAAGAAGCATTTCAAAGTATTGGAGGGGCCTAGCCAGTCTCCAGACCTCAACCCCATAGAAAATTTGTGGAGGGAGTTGAAAGTCTGTGTTGCTCGGCAACAGCCCCAAAACATCACTGCTCTCGAGAAGATCTGCATAGAGGAATGGGCCAAAATACCAGCTACTGTGTGTGCAAACCTGGTAAAGACCTATAGTGATTGTTTGACCTCTGTTATTACCAACAATGGTTTTATTACAAAGTATTGAGTTGAATATTTGTTATTGACCAAATACTTATTTTCCACCATAATTTACAAATAGATTCTTGAAAATTCCTACAATGTGAATTCCTGGATTTTTTTTTCACATTCTGTCTCTCACAGTTGAAGTATACTATGATCACGTGGACCCCGACTTAAACAAGTTGAAAAACTTATTCGGGTGTTACCATTTAGTGGTCAATTGTACGGAATATGTAGTGTACTGTGCAATGTACTAATAAAAGTCTCAATCAATCAATGTTGAAAATTACAGACCTCTGTCATCATTTTAAGTGGGAGAACTTGCACAATCGGTGGCTGACTAAATACTTTTTTGCCCCACTGTATGTGTCTACGTTAAAATATTCTTGTTCATACTGCATTAATATATGCTCATTTTAAAATTTTATGCAGAGAGGGAAATCAAAACTAAGTCAATTTAGCAATTTATATATATATATATATATATATATATATATATATATACACATAATTTATATATATATATGTCAATTTAGCAATGTATGTATATATATATATATATATATATATATATATATATATATATATATATATATGTATGTATACATACATTGCTAAATTGACTTAGTTGTGATTTCCCTCTCTGCATAAAATGTTTATATATATATATGTGTGTTTGTGTGTGTGTGTGTGTATATGTATATATATATATGTGTGTATATATGTACCGTATTTTTCGGACTATAAGTCGCGGTTTTTTTTGTAGTTTGGCTGGGGGTGAGACTTGGCCAAACTAGAAAAAAAGTTTAAAAAAAAAATATATATATATATATATATTTTTTTTTTTTGGTTTGGCCGGGTCTCACCCCCCGCTGGACTAAAATACGATATATACATGTGTATATGTATGTATGTATGTGTCAAAGCCAGAACAGGACTCTGAACACAGATGCAGGATTTTAAGAAAATATATTTATTTGGATAAGGGAAAGGGTCCAAAAGGGGAGAAACTAAACAGGCTATCAAAACAGAGCTTACCTAACCTCTAAACTAACAAAAATCTCAATAAACTCAAAACGCTCCAGCAGCGGAGGGAAAAAGGTGCTAATAATACCAAATGCAAAATACAACAAAAAGCGCTCCAACGGAGGCAATGTTAAGAAGCTAATCTTACCTGACAAAAGGTTTACAAACAAATAAACTCCCGTGGATCAAAAGGGTACAAAAACGTGGCAATGACTGGACATGGAACGCTGGCGGTACGCACAAAAGATACGAAAACACTCTGGCACAGGACAAGAGGAGGGCGAGACATTTATACACATGAGGGAGGGTGACACAGGTGGGCACAATCAGGCAATCAGAAAGGACGTCAGACCAGTGAAACAGGAGGAAGAGCAAGTGATCTGAAACGAGAGGCAGAGTCAGCATTTCAAAATAAAACAGGAAATGAAAAAACATGAAACCAGACGAAACCCAGACAAGACTTCACCCAGGTGTGACATAACCTCTCCTTCTAGGGCCGACTCCTGACGGCCCAGGGACCTCAGGGTGGAGTCTATAGAAGTCCTCGATCAGGGAGGGGTCATCAATGTTCCGTTGGGGTACCCACTCTCTTTCTTCAGGACCGTACCCCTCCCAATCCACCAAAAACTGTCTTCCTCGACCTTTTTTACGTACCGCTAATAGTCTCTTGACCCGGTACAGAAGGCCTCCATCTGCCGCTTCGAGCGGCGGAGGGGGTTTGGTGGCTGGGACCATAGGGTTCTCTTTGGCTGGCTTGACTTGGCTGACGTGGAAGGTTGGGTGGACACAGAGTGACCTGGGTAGACGTAGGCGTACTGCTGCAGGGCTGATAACCTTGGAGATGGGGAAGGGTCCCATGAATCTTGGCGCCAATTTCTTAGAGGGAACCTTGAGGTGCAGGTCTTTGGAGGATAGCCATACTCTGTCCTGGTTGGTAATCAGGTGCTGGGCGGCGTTTTCGGTCGGCTGCTTTCTTGACCCGATCTCCTTGGCGAGCGAGCACTTTTCGGGCCGCAAGCCAGATGCGACGGCATCTGCGCACCAGGGCGTGGGCTGAAAGCACGGAAACCTCAGGTTCAGAGTCTGGGAACATTGGCGGTTGGTAGCCGTAGACACACTTGAAGGGGGAGAAGCCAGTGGCAGAGGTGGGCAAGGAGTTATGGGCATATTCCACCCAGACCAGGTGGGAACTCCACGTTGTTGGGTTCTGGGACACGAGGCATCGGAGTCCGGTTTCCAATTGTTGGTTCAGGCGCTCGGTCTGGCCGTTTGACTCCAGGTGGTATCCTGATGTCAGGCTGGCTGTAGCTCCGATGAGTCTGCAGAACTCCCTCCAGAACCGTGAGATACATTGGGGCCCCCGGTCGGATACAATGTCTGTGGGAAACCCATGAATTCTAAAAACATGCTGCATTAATATCTGTGCAGTCTCTTGTGCTGTGGGTAACTTTGGCAAGGCAATAAAATGAGCCATCTTGGAAAATCGGTCGACCACGGTGAGCACCGTGGTGTTACCTCTTGAGACCGGGAGGCCCGTGACGAAGTCCATAGAGATGTTCGACCATGGTCTGGAGGGGATGGGCAGAGGCTGTAGAAGTCCAACACGTGACCCGGAGGATGTTTTATTGCGAGCGCAGACCGGACACGCCTCGATGTACTCCCGGACCCCCGCCTCCATGGATGGCCACCAGAACCACTGTGAGATGATAAACATAGTTCTCCAGACCCCAGGATGACATGTAAGCAGCAAGTTGTGAGCCCAATGGATCACCTGTGGGCGCAGATTGACAGGGACAAACAAGCAATTTTCTGGGCACCCACTAGGTGGTGGGGTCTCACCGTTAGCATGCCTTACTTCTTCTATCTGCCAAGTGACCGCTCCAACCACACAGTTCAGTGGAAGGATGGGCTCTGGTACCTTGGCAACAGGCTCGGGGTCGTGAAGGCGTGACAAAGCGTGTGACTTGACATTGCGGGACCCCGGCCTGTAAGACAACGTGAAGTTAAAACGGTTGAAAAACAATGTCCACCTGGCCTGACGTGAATTCAATCTCTTGGCTTGTCGAATATTCTCCAGATTCTTGTGGTCAGTCCAAACTATGAAAGGATGCTGTGCCCCCTCTAACCAATGTCGCCACTCTTCCAGCGCTACCTTAACCTCCATCAAACGCCAGCAGTTCCTTGTTGCCAACATTATAGTTCCGTTCCGCAGGGCTCAACCGGCGAGACAGAAAAGCGCAGGGGTGGGTCTTACCATCTGCCTCCAGTCTTTGGGATAAAATCCCTTCAATTCCCTCGTTCGATGCGTACACCTCGACCACAAATTGGCATTGTGGATCTGGCAGCGTGAGGATGGGTGCAGTCGTGAAGCGGCGCTTGAGATCATGGAAGGCCCTCTCTGCCGCCGGAGACCATTAGAAGCGCACCTGTGAAAAAGTCAGAGCATGGAGAGGGGAAGCTATCGCGCTAAACCCTCTGATAAATCGTCAGTAGAAGTTAGCAAAACCGAGGAATTGCTGAACCTTCTTACGACTATCAGGTGTTGGCAAGATGGCCACCGCGCTAACTTTAGCCGGATCCATTTGGACTCTTCCAGGGGCTACAATGAAGCCCAGGAAGGAAATGGTGTCGGCATGGAATTTGCATTTTTCAGCTTTTACACACAGGTGGTTTTCCAGAAGCCGTTGCAAAACCTGGCTGACATGGTGCCTGTGAGTGTCCGGATTGTCGGGATAAATTAATATGTCATCAAGATAGACGAAAACAAAATGGTCCAAAAAGTCTCTGAGTACATCATTAATCAATGCCTGAAATATGGCAGGGGCATTAGTGAGACCAAAAGGCATTCATAGTGGCCACTAGGGGTGTTAAATCCGGTTTTCCACTCATCACCCTCCCTAATGCGAATGAGGTGGTAAGCATTGCGTAGGTCAAGCTTGGTAAAAACTTTGGCCTGCTGGAGCTGATCGAAAACGGACGACATTAGTGGAAGAGGGTACCGATTTTTTATTATGTCGTTGAGGGGACTATAGTCTATACATGGTCGCAGGGTCCCATCTTTCTTGTCTACAAAGAAGAACCCTGCTCCAGCAGGTGACGATGAGGGACGGATGAGTCTTGCCTTAAGTGAAGATTCTATGTAATCTTTCATAGTCTGTCTCTCGGGACCTGAAACAGAGTAAAGACGCCCCTTGGGGATGGTAGATCCGGGAATGAGGTCTATGGCGCAATCGTAAGGGCGGTGTGGTGGGAGCGATGTAGCTCTTGCCTTACTAAAGACCTCCTTCAGGTGGTTGTAGCATGGAGGTACAGAAGTCAAATCTGGGTGCTGTAGTTCTGTGGCAAAATGAGCAGAAACAGAGTTGATATTTGTTCTTGCTGGAGCACTAACACTCATGCACTTCCCCACACAGTTCCTTCCCCACACCCTGATTTTGCCTGTTGGCCAGTCTATGTGGGGGTTGTGGGAAACGAGCCATGGATGTCCCATTACCAGCGTGCATGCTGGTGAGTGAAACAAAAAAAGTTCAATAGTTCGTGGTGGTTATCAATGTCTATGGCTACGGGTTCTGTGATATGGGTGATTGTGAATAAAGCGCTACCATTAAGGGCGTTATGTGATGACTCTTGTTTTCACTCCCAATTTCTTGGCTAAACCCCAGTCCATCAAGTTCTCATCACCCCCAGAGTCAATTAAGACATCTAATACTATACTGATTGAGTCATTGGTTACCTTAATTGGTGTCAAGGCACGCGAGGTAGCTCTTGTGGCCGGATTCTGATCCCTCACCTGGGTTAACTTGGAAAGGCAGGCGGCCACAAGATGGCCCACCTCTCCGCAATAGAAACATCGACCCTCCTTGAGGCGACGCTGTCGCTCTGCCAAAGGGAGTCGTGCCCGGCCCAACTGCATGGAGTTGTCTCCGCTTTCAGGCAGGGGATGGTGTATCCGTACTGTTTGAGGACCTGGAGCACAACTGGTGGTGAGGGAAAACTGAGACTGGTGATCTTGATCCGGACGGCCTCCTTGGAGAAATTTTAACTCCCGTAGTCTTTGGTCTGTCCGGATGGCGAGGGCGATGAGGTCGTCCAGATTCGCAGGTAGGTCTATGGGTAGGAGTCGCTCCAGAATAGGGTCGGCCAGTCCCTTGAAGAAGAAGTCATAGAGTGCTGTATAGTTCCATCCGCTCTCTGCAGCCAGGGTTCGAAAACGAATTGCGTAATCTAACGCTGATTCTCTCCCCTGACGAATCCTGCTGAGCTCTCTAGCCCTTTCGCGCTCGGAAGAGACAGGATCAAATGTCTTTAGGAGAGTCGCTGTGAAGTCTCTGAGTGAGCTGCATATGTGAGAGGCCCTGGACCACTCGGCCATGGCCCACTTCCTTGCTCTCCCAGCCAGATAGGAGATCATGAACGACACTTTAGCACAATCGGTGGGATATGCGTAGGGCGAAAGTTCAAAATGCATCTCGCAGTCTATGATAAATTCTTTACATTGTCCGGGTTCGCCCGCAAAGCGTTCAGGGGGGGCCAATTGGGCTCCCACTCCACTATGAATGATAGGGGGTACCTGAATCATGGTGGCTGGCTGTGGCTCAGGGACAGGGGGTGCGGGACCAGGCCTGGTCATTTGAGTGAGCAGAAGTTGCACCTGTTCCGCAAGTTGGCCCACCTGGGTGGTAACAGCGGTCCTGAAGTCTTCCTGGGTTTGAGCGATTCCCTGGATTCTCTGGTCCAAAAGTGCCACTTGCTCCTCATCAGCGGAGAGGCGGGATTCCTGCGCGTGAAGTGCCGCAGCTCGTTGCTTCAATCCTGCTGTGTCCATACTGGCCAGAGTGTACTGTCAAGGCCAGAACAGGACTCTGAACACAGATGCAGGATTTTAAGAAAATATATTTATTTGGATAAGGGAAAGGGTCCAAAGAGGGAGAAACTAAACAAGCTATCAAAACAGAGCTTACCTAACCTCTAAACTAACAAAAATCTCAATAAACTCAAAACGCTCCAGCAGCGGAGAGAAAAAGGTGCTAAGAATACCAAATGCAAAATACAACAAAAAGCGCTCCAACGGAGGAAATGCTAAGAAGCTAATCTTACCTGACAAAAGGTTTACAAACAAATAAACTCCCGTGGATCAAAAGGGTACAAAAACGTGGCAATGACTGTGGACATGGAACGCTGGAGGTACGCACAAAAGATACGAAAACACTCTGGCACAGGAAATGAAAAAAACATGAAACCAGACGAAACCCAGACAAGACTTCACCCAGGTGTGACAGTGTATATATATATTTATATATATATATATATATATATATATATATATATATATATATATTTATATATATGTATATATATGTATCTATATATATGTATATATATATATATGTATCTATATGTATGTGTACATATATGTATGTATATATGTATCTATTTATGTATATGTATATCTATACATATATATATTTTTATATATATATATACATATATATATATGTATGTATATATATATATATGTGTATATATATATATGTATCTATATATGTGTATATATTATATATATAAATATATATGTATCTATATATGTGTATATATAATAATGTGTATATATGTGTGTGTACATATATATGTATATATTTATGTATATGTATATATATATATATATATATATATATATATATATATAATATATATATAGCCTATTTCACAGGGAAACTTGTGAAATAGGCTTGTAGGATGATATAGCCTCTGTGTTTTTTCCTGACCTAACGTATATTCCGCCCTACCCCGTTATTGAGCACTGCATAACGGATAAACCAACAATCTCTGCAGCTTGAAAAATTTGTTTTATTTATTTATTTTTTTTGCACCCTTACTAGTAAAGGTTGTTTGGATGGGGTTCTATACTTAATAGCTGTGCTTCCAAATCAAGGAATTGCACAATATAGGCACATTGTCCACCTGCGGTTTTACATTTTGCCACCTCTCAGACCCTAATTTAAATAGAATATGAAAGCACTCCACATGGTTGGGTTGCTTAATGTAATTGAACTTGCTGTTGTCTTGATGCGTGGGTAAGGGTTTGGAAAAGCCTGCTGTATAATAGTATGATAAGGCTAAAGTAGTCGTGTGATTTTAGATATTAAAAAAGTGCAAAGCAGGACACCGAAACAAACATCTTGTGCTCAAACCAGCACCCGCCCCCTTCCCTCGAGAGATTTGTCCAGTGAGGTTGCAGAAACACAGTCAGACAAGGACACTATGAATATTTCAGGTATCTGCGCCCAGCAGGAACACGTGGCCATGACTACTGTGCACACCCAGTCGGAGATAAACAGGCGGTTGGTGAGATATTAAACCTTTAGAGAAGCAGCTGTGTTAAAATGGGCTGAAAATGTTCCACTGATCAACGCAGAAACAACATAGTGTTATATAAAAAGCGCCAAAAATGTCCACTCGACAGTGCAAACATACAGTATGGCCTTAGCAATATTTTTTTAGGTGGATCCCAAATTAATGTACATTTTTTAAATTTGTTTACTGCGCTGCATTATGCAATGATAAGGACTTAAATTGACTGTTCTATGTTAATGTGTTAGTGGAGTTACAGTTCTCTGATAAAGTACTGATAAAGGGAGAAATTGATTAGGCTGACCTCCTCATGACAGGCAGACAGACCTATTTGGCAAAACGGGGCACTGGCACAAAAGCAAAGAGTTTAACTGGGTCCAAACCAATAATAGACTTTATGGTGACCAGTAAAAGTTTGCACTAGTTATGTGAACAAGAATTGAAAATATTTGACGGTGTTTTTTCGGCTAAGGCCTTCTTCTTAGCATGCAAATTAGTCATTTATTGGTTCAGTGAGAGGAAATGGTATTGTTTTACGTAGGGATGTGTACCTTTCACTTTGAACCAATATGGTAACAACTTTTGGTATCCTGGTATTCAACAGTACAAATTTTCAGTACTTTTGTTTGTGTTGATGAAACAAACATTTTTATTGATAAAATATACTTTTTTACTGGAACATATACAAATAAGCTGATTATAACTGTGCTGTACAGTTGTTATATCTTGTTTTCCTTTCAAATTTATGAGCCACATTTGCAAGTATTGTATACTGTAATAGACATTTCATGCAGTTGTAATTCCAAGACAGGCAGTAGTGTGTGGGCTGCAATGTGTTTCCTTGCTAAGAATTAGTCTTTGCCATGAAGCTGAATGTGCCAGTCAGCCCTGATTGATTGATTGATTGATTGATTGATTGATTGATTGATTGATTGATTGATTGATTGATTGATTGATACTTTTATTAGTAGATTGCACAGTACAGTAAATATCCCGTAAAATTGACCACTAAATGGTAACACCCGAATAAGTTTTTATACTTGTTTAAGTTGGGGTCCACGTTAATCAATTCATGTGTTTGTTCAAAGTGTTTATACTGTAAATAGTACACTTATTACACACTTACTGTTTGATGGTAACATGCATCTTGGTTTTCATTACCAAATTTGGAGGTGTTAAAGTCAGCATGTAAAATTGCTAATGCTAATCAGTAGTATGCCTATGGCAAAGCCAATGTAAATTAGCTTCGAGATAATTTTGAAGTGGAGCCTTACTTCACTTACTTCATTTATATCCTTTTCAATCAGGCATACTTGCTTTGTTGGTTTTTAAAATTGTGACAGTCTGTGCCGAGTGCTGCTTGAGTGCTAGTCCCACGTTTAGTCAGCAACCCGACATGACGTAACAAGCAACAAAGACGCTGTTTGATACATGAATCGATAACCGGTAGTACCTACAGAATTGAGTCAGTGTCTATAAAAACTACTGAACTCTGAATGCATCTTTATACACTATACAGCAGGGGTCTCAAACTCAATTTACCTGGGGGCCACTGGATGCAGAAACTATGAGGCTGGGCCACATGATAAGAATTCTTAACAAATCTAACAAGCACTTTTTAATGTATTCACCTTCTTTGAATGGCTTTCCCGCCCTAGCGACATACTTTCCAACCCTTTTGTTGTATTTTTCCGTGAGACTCCCAATCTTCAGTGCCCCCGAATCTATCCCGATTTTCACCCGGCCAACTATGTTAGGGGAGTATCGTGATTGTACCGCCTCTTACATCCTCTACAACATAACATCACGCCCGCCTTTACAGCGGCTTGACCACATGTTCCGTTGGGCTTTTAGATACACACGTAAGTGACTGCAAGACATACTTGGTCAACAGCCACACAGGTCACACTGAGAGTGGCCGTATAAACAAGTTTAACACTGTTACAAATATGCGCCACACTGTGAACCCACACCAAACAAGAATGACAAACACATTTCGGGAGAACATCCACATCGTAACACAACATAAACACAAAATAACAAATACCCAGAACACCTTGCAGCCCTAACTCTTCCGGGCTACAATATGCACCACCTCAACCGACGCACGGAGGGGGGTTAATGTGTGGGGGGGCAAGGCTGGGAGGGGCAGGCTTTGGTGGTAGCGGGGTGTATATTGTAGCCCGGAAGAGTTAGGGCTGCGAGGGATCCTGGGTATTTGTTCTATTGTGTTTATGTTGTGTTACGGTGCGGATGTTCTCTCAAAATTTTATTTTCATTCTTGTTTGTTGTGGGTTCATAGTGTGGCGCATATTTGTAACAGTGTTAAACTTGTTTATACGGCCACTCTCAGTGTGACCTGTGTGGCTGTTGATCAAGTATGTCTTGCAGTCACTTACGTGTGTGTTCAGACGCCAGATGCACCATGTGACTGGACTGGCACACTGCTTGTACTGGCTGAAGAAGGCGCTAAATGGAGTGTAATCATGGCCTCCCCCCGCCACAAAATAGTATCTCGCGGGGCGCAATTGGCCCCGGGGCCGCGTGTCGGAGTCCCCTGCTATACATCTACCAAAGCTGTAGTACACAAGGAGCCTGATTTACTAAAGGTTTGCGCATACTAAAATACGCGCAAACCTGATAGCACGCGCAAAGCTGATCTACAAAACGTGTGCAAAGTGGATTGCCTCTGTTAAGTGAGCAGAATAAGGCATGCAATTTATTTTGCGTCTGTCTTTATTAAAATGCTAAATATAGTCTAATCGTCAAAACGGCCACAACGCTGGGAGGAGAAGACGCAAATTATAATATTTAGCACGCGCAATGGGATTTATCAACACTCATCACCGCTTTGCAAGCACTATTTTGCATTTCATTCAGCAGGTGTCACAAGGACGTGCAAATTGACACAGTTCCAGGATCGGTGCTCGAGCTGCACGGAATGACAATGGACAGAGAATCTTCTGTCATACATTTCAACATATTTGACGGTCAGAAATAAAAATACTAGACATATTGTCTATTCAGCCTCTTCATTTTATAATTTTATAGCTGCAAGAGGAATTAAAGAGCTGATTAAAACAAATTCAATTGATGCATTATTGTGTCCTTAAGTATTTTTTTAATGATGTTCGTTTTTTTCACATAGAATAAATATTTATTAAAATATTTCTTGTATGAAAAAAAGTATGTCTTCATCAGAGTAAGTGCAGCCTCTCTTCAATTAGCGCACATTCAGTTGTAAAAAAAAAAAAAAAAAAAGGTTTATTTTGTACTGCACAAACATGGCCATAAAAGGTAGTAATTGTTTTCTGCATGTTTGAAAACATAGTAAAACACCAGAGGGTAGCATGATAACATGAATGTACAACAAATAAGAGTGTGTCATTGGTAATAACCCATTTAGTACACGCAAAATTTTCACTTAAATAAGACAGCGGCACCACTTTAAAATTGCACATGCACTGTTGCTTAATCGCGCTTCAACACGGCCAATAATAGTACATGCTATTGTATAGATTGCACACGCTGTTTAACGCGTGGTGTTCAGCTCTCAGTAAATCAGACCCAATGTGTACACAATGCCACTTGTTTACCCGGAGTAAATTAAGTCCTAAATGGGTGGGAAAATAGTTAATCAGTATTAACTGGAAATCAAAAAAATGTTGAGAGGCCTTTAAAAGGGAGCAAGGAATATCAAAGTTCATTCACTCACACAATTTGAATGTACATTGTCAAATTAAATCCTTTTGCCAGATGTGTTATCTTTTTGTCATGTGACGCCAACACATTTGTACAACTAAACACAGACCTGACACATCATGTGACAGGGAGGTACACTGGCAAAACAAGCAATCTCCAGGATGGAGGAAAAACTATTTCAAATGTATACCACCAGATTCCCAGATGGTGTTGGGTGGAATATTTACAAGGAGGTCATTGTCAGATATTGCGTAGGTGGTGGCACTAAAATGCCTTGCACTGTCGAAAATTCGGGACAGCAAATCTCACCACAACAACATAACAATGTACCGCTCATCACGATACACCCACAAAATATCAACTGCCTCTGAGTGAGGAAGGATTTATTTTCACGTTTTTATTTGATCATCTGATGATATTGATTTGACTGAAGACTCCAGGAATTATGATGGGGTCCATGTACCTCGGAAATTGGAAGTCAGAGCTGGGAATGACATCATAGCCGAGCTATGAGCAGTTACCAGGTCGAAAAAAGGGACGGTTTCCTTCTCCTGGTCTGCCCTATGGTACACAGAGGAGCTGATGCATTGAAAAGGTCAGGCCGTGTCCTGGAGCGAGCCAGCATAAGATCTGGCCTGACGGTGCTTAAGTCGGCCAACGGGAACATCAATGGTCTTTCACGAAAGCCCTTTCCGTATCCAAGTCAGAACAGTATTCCACAATCATCAACACTAACCCAGGTAACTCCAAGCAACTCTTCTCTACAGTAAGTCAGATTCTCAAACCTCAGATCATTCTATTCTACACTCATAGAATGAGTAACAAGCTCCTTGAATTTTTCACCTCCAAAATGTACAATAGCCGCTCATGTATCCTTCAAATGCATAGTCTCATTCAAGACATCCCAGCAACTTTCAGAACACATTTCTCACATTTCATCCCTTCAACCCAAGATCACCCGCAGATCCAAACCATCCACATGCTCCCTTGAGCCCCTCCCTTTTCTTCTGCCCAAAACACTCAACCTTTCCAAAACCCCTCTCATAACGAAAATAATTAATCTTTCTCTCCAAACAGCCAACGTTCCTCCCTGATAAAACCTCTGCTCAAAGAAACTACCTCAAAGAAACCAAACCTTTTGTCAAATTACCGACCCATTGCAAATCTCCCATTTATTTCCAAAAACCTGGGAAAAGTTGTTTCCATCCAGCTTCACAAACATCTCGAATCAAATGTATCGTGAAAAATTCCAATCCTGTTTCCACCCCTCCGACAGCACAGAAACAGCTCTCATCAGAGTCCCCAGTGATCTGCTGATAGCCTCTGACTCTGGTTTCACAACTCTCCTCACTGTTCTCGACCTCTCTGCTGCGTTTGACACCAGTGACCACCACATCTTCCTCCGCTGTCTTTATCACTTCATCGACCTCTCTGACACTAATATCCCACTTTTAAGACAGAGCAAATTTTTGTGCGGAGATTGTAAATCTCGACTCCACACTGTCACCTGTGGGTTCCCCTAGAGCTCCGTTCTTAGTCCAACCCTCTTCACCATTTACAAAAGTACATGATTCCTATCGGTTAAGTCGTCCGCAGACATGGAATTAATTTCCACTACTATGCTCACTACACACAACTCTACCTCAAGATCTCCCCCCTGATGTTGCTCATCTCAGCTCCTGCCTGGAGGAGATCAACGCATG
Organism: Nerophis ophidion; assembly: GCF_033978795.1. Taxonomy (NCBI): domain Eukaryota; kingdom Metazoa; phylum Chordata; class Actinopteri; order Syngnathiformes; family Syngnathidae; genus Nerophis; species Nerophis ophidion. The sequence continues at coordinate 24,390,549 of NC_084632.1, read as the reverse complement.
GATAAGTTAAGGCTTCCTGCTTCGTCCGTGCCTTTGTCTCCTCCAGGTTGGATTACTGTAACGCACTCCTCATTGGGATCCCTGGCAGGAGCCCCCAAAAGCTACAGTGTGTTCAGAACAGCGCTGTGAAAGCATGAGCGCATCACTCCTATCCCCTGCACCCTTCACTGGCTCCCCATCACCGCTCGCAATGAGTAGGAGGGCCTCCTGCACACCCATCACTGTATGCACGGCGAAGCCCCCACTTACCTCAAAACCCTCCTCACACCACACACCTCAGCAAAGACCCGGTCAGGCCAACAGCACGGTCTGCACGCACCCAGGACACAGCTCAAGACCATGGGGGATTCAGATTTTGAAGCTGACGCTCCGCGTCTGTGGAACACACTTCCTGACCACCTCAGGGCCCCACAGATGGTGGATGCTTTTTTTTTTTTTTTTTTTTTTAAAGGGCTAAAAACCTACCTTTTCAAAAAAGCAAATAGGTAATTTTTTATATTGTTTTTTACTGTTTTATTTTAATTTTTTATGATGTTTTTAATCCGTAGCACTTTGAGATTTGTTGTTCAAATGTAAGTGCAATACAAATTAAACCTATTATTATTATTATTATAAGTTTGGAAATCAAGATACACGAAAGCTATTGTTGTGCTAATGAAATATGCACTCCTTCTCCAGCCTTCAAACACGGGAAAAACAAATGCTATTCCTAGCAATGTAGAAAGTATAAAAACACATGAAAAAATGTAAATTAGACTACAGTATCATTATGATATATAAACGTCCAACAATACATCATACATGGCTGATTTAGTGCGACAAATATAGTCAGAAGTGCTAATAACATATATTACAGAAAAGTCTATTATTGTTTACACTCGAAGCAGCCATCTTTCAAGCAGACTCAAAAAGCATATTGTTACTTTCCGAGTGGGAAATCCAACCTTAGGGAGCGATTCAGTCGAAATTTCCGACTTGGAACTTTGACTTCCCAGTAAAAATGTAACACACCATGAGTCTACCAACCAACCAAAGTCAGCTGAGATAGGCTGCAGCCTTCCGTAACCCTGAACAGGATTAGCAGTGAAAAAAAATAATAGGATGGATGGGTAAGCTTAGTTCTGATAGGGACTGGCTACTTGTGTAGAGGAATATGTTAATATCAGGAAGAAGTCATTTAAAAAGCAGATTTCCAAAGATAAAAGAAACCAGCCGTTAAAGGTGAAGATGCACAACTTAACAATGTGCAACTGCTGTGACTTACAGATGAGTGATAATCCAGGAGACAAATTCATCACTTACGAGTGACAAATGACTAAAGTAATAACAGTTACTCAGAGTCTCTTTCTTTTAAAAATGTCCTTCCTGCTACGAGAATATATATGTAGCTGAGAAAGAAATGAATCACTGAATTAATAATAAACACAACAAACACACTTACACACACAACCCAGGATGAACATGACTTATCAGCCCCATAGTATACTGGTCTTAAGTCTTAAGTAAGTCTTAGTTATTTCAGGACGCATGGCGCCGCACAGAGTTGTAATTCTAAACGGAACTCTTATCACTTATAGATGACAGTTTTCCCAAGTATTCATTATGTGCTTTGTGGACTCTGACTGTTTTTGGATTGTTTGAAAATTGTAATTGTTTGTCAATGTTTGTCCTGCGATTGACTGGGAACCTGTCATGACGTGGACTTTGGTGTGATTTGTTTTCCCGGGTGCAAAGCGACTGGATCGGACATGGCGTGAAGGTAAAAACATGATTTTAATCTTAACTCGAAAAAAAAACAAAAAAAAACGAAAGGCGTTCTCAGCAGAGGTTCAAAATTTGGCTAAGAAAACAAAATTACCACAAAAGCAAAACTATGGCATGAATAAAGAAAACTTACTTGCAACGAAAAAAGAGCAGCATGGATCATCAGCATGAATAACAAGGGTGTGTAGAGGGTGATGTCCCCAGGCTGACTGCATGGCAACTACAGGCTTAAACAGTGGTGACATGATTAACAACAGGTCCGTGAGTCCAAATGAATCAGGTGCGTGACATCAGGACAATCTAATGGATTGTTATGGAAACAAAGCAGGGAGTGAAAAAAACAGGAACTAACAGAGTGGAAAAACCAAACAGAACATAGCCAAACTAAACATGATCACCAGGACATGTTGGAACCCTTCCGATTCTGAACAGGATAAGTGGTAGACAACTGACGGATGGTTGGATTTTTTTGGTTGTGATGCAAATTGAAGAGCATACAATCGCCACACTGAAAGGCTTCAAAGGTAGGTGTGTTGCAAGCTGGAATCAAACCAGGGACGCTGTAGTTACAATAGGCGGCAGCATGATGTGAAATCAACAGTCGGATCGGGTAGGCATTTGTAGTGATGCGGATCAAGCTGTCACGTGAAGAGGAAGCTGGGCCAAAAATGTGACAAACGTTTTGTGCGATCAAACTCTCCTGACATCAACTGTGCTCACAATCTTTGTTAGTGACTGAGAGGACTCGGTCACAGATAGAAATGCACAAACTGGAAAGGTTTCCTTCCTGAGAACCAGCGTCTTCTGCCGTGGAAATATGTTAGAGTGACGAATTCTGGATAAAAATAGCCCTGTTATACAAAACCTTTAGGTCCACAGGAACAACACCAAAACAGCCCCCTGAGTTTAGTTCGAAACTTGGGAAAAACTAACATTATTGGAACAAATTAGACATTACAAAATCCCTCGAGGGTTCCTGTTGTATCGAGTAAGACGGACCAGCGTCAACACAGTGGCAGGTCCTTGCATTGACATTTTGCACTCCTAAAGACAGCGTCAACTGCAGTGGAAACTTGTACTTTGCATACCTGGCTGGATTGTTTCTGAAATGTGTAACGCTGACAAAAGAAAAAACTAAAACCTAGAACAATTTGGTTGAATAGCCTTGAGACAGCTGGGATAGGCTCGAGCCCACCCAATTGAAGCCTATAAAAGATATATGGATGAATGGATGGAACACAGACATTTGAGTGAGTAATCCTACAGGAACTGTCATGACTATGCGTCACATGTCTGTGTTTTAGTATAAATTCCTGTCCAGCGCTGTTAATTTTTGTTCCACTTTCTGTCTACCCTCATTCTCAGCCACTTTATTTCAGACTTGAGCACTGATTCTCCATTCCTGGTCTTGATTAGTGTTTGGAGGCTCACCTTTCCCTCATCACTAATGAGGAGAGGGTTTATCTACCATTGTAGCCTTCTTTGCAATACTTTGCATTATCATGGTGCCCTTTTTGTGGTTTGCCTTGTTTTTGCTCACCCATCATTCAGGATGGGTGTATCAATTCCTTGGAATCGCTTGCCATTGTGTCAATCGATTCCGCAGCACGGTGGACGGGGGTTAGTGCGTCAGCCTCACAATAGATTAGATTAGATGGTGCTTTATTTATTCCTTCAGGAAAATTAAAATTTTCAGCACAATCCCATTCAAGATCAGACAAACATTACAGGGAGACAGAACAGGATTGCTGACGGGTCCTCCGGCTTCCAGCGCCCCTTGCAAAAAAGGTGAGATACAGGAGAATGGGAGAAAAAAATAGAAGATTCAAATAAAATATAATTTTGAAAAATCGGTCTAAGCCTGGGCCCTAGAGAGGGAGTCCAGACTGAGGCCAAGGGAAAAAAACAACTCATAGCCATAGTACACATCCCTCTCACATGTGTGTAGGAGGGAAACATCTAACATCAAAGAAGACATTAAAGCAGCGGATACAACCAGCCCCTTCTACATACAGCTATGAATAAAAACTAAAAGAAACATATACACCGTGGTGGCCTTTGCGGTGTTCCACGCCATCGTCCGCTGGGGTGGAGGGAGCATGACCATGGACAGGAGCAGACCCAACAAAGCAACCAAGAGAGCCGACTCCACTCTCGGCCGCCAACCAACTCTCTGCCAGTGTCCAGTCCGCATGGATGAGCGAGGATACGTCCAATACGAAGGTTCTGAGTAGTCCTGGGTTCAATCCCGGGCTCGGGATCTTTCTGTGTGGAATTTGCACGTTCTCCCCGTGACTGCGTGGGTTCCCTCCGGGTACTCCGGCTTCCTCCCACCTCCAAAGACATGCACCTGGGGATAGGTTGATTGGCAACACTAAATTGGCCGTAGTGTGTGAATGTTGTCTGTCTATCTGTGTTGGCCCTGTGATGAGGTGCCGACTTATCCAGGGTGTACCCCGCCTTCCACCCGATTGTAGCTGAGACAGGCACCAGCGCCCCCCGCAACCCAAAAGGGAATAAGCGGTAGTAAATGGATGGATGGATTCCGTAAACGGTTCTTCTGAGGAATTACGTCATTCACGCAGCATGCCAGCAACATGGCTGCACCCGAGCGGAAGAAGGACTGAAGTTTGTAATAAATGTAATAACTGCAATGTTGCTATTTCATCAAGATGAGGACGTATGCTGAAACATTTGAATACACAGCATGCAATAACTATAAATGAATGTCGCGCTTTGAACCACAGCGAAAACTCATCCCAGGTAGCAGCAGGCATCTGACGTAAATACAACAGGCATTAATATCGCCTGTAATGTTAGCGCTATTACCTGTTAAATTGAAATGAATGCCTTCTCATTCAAATGAGCATGAGGAGACATATTCTGACTTGTTAGGGGGCGGGCAGTAATAGCTCCTGTTGACGTCTGCTCCTAGCTTCACCACTCGGCTAGGACCAACGAATATCACCCAGCAGCGACTAAGTTTGTGGTCAAAAGCTTGAGACAATTTGCCACAGTGGATGCTCCTTTTTTCGGTCGGTGTGTGTTCAATTCAGCTGCATGTTTTCCTCCAATATTTTCCACTCAGTGAGTCATATTATACAGTTGGAGCACATACAATGAGAATAGTGTGTAAAAGTCCATAATTGTCAGCAATCCAACTTCAATGAAGAAACTACTAAGTTATATAAACTTGTTACATGCAAAGAAGGATATGTCAAGCCTTTATTCTCATTTTGACGATCATAGTTTACAGTTTAAAAAAAAAAATTCTAAGATTTTCAAGGTTTTCATAAACTTATTTATAAACATCATTATATCAAGAGAATGCTTGAAATGTATTGAGTTGAATGTTGTGAGCCCAGGTCATTATGTTAGGTTCAGCTCATAAATCTAAACAAACCTTTGCATGGTATATTTTCTAGGCAGATAACAGATTGAGTTATAAAAATATTACGACATGTTACATTGTTGTGTAATTTCCAGTTGTTTTATTTTGTAAAATTTCACAGAATTTTTTATTCATTTGTTTTCAGAAGTTTTTCTAGCCAAACGGTATGTGCCTTTTAACACCTCACTTGTGGCTTTCTAAGGTTAGGCTACTGCCTAAACCAGGGGTCGGCAACCCAAAATGTTGAAAGAGCCATATTGGACCAAACATACAAAAACAAATCTGTCTGGAGCCGCAAACAATTAAAAGCCATATTACATACAGATAGTGTCATGAGATATAAATTGAATTAAGAGGACTTAAAGGAAACTAAATGAGCGCAAATATAGCTACAAATGATGCAATGTGTACATATAGCTAGCCTAAATAGCATGTTAGCATCGATTAGCTTGCAGTCATGCAGGTACCAAATATGTCTGATTAGCACTCCATACAAGACAGTAACATCAACAAAATTCACCTTTGTGCATTCACGCACAACGTTACAAATTCGGTGGACAAAATGAGACAGAAAAAGAAGTGGCATAAAACACATCCTAGAAAGTCGGAAAAAGTTGTACATGTAAACAAACCACGATAAGTTCAAGGACCGCCAAAATTAGTAGGAAAAAACTGCGCTTGCCAAATACTCAAATCAGTGAAGCATGTTTAATACAAACAGTGTGCTTTATAACAATTAGGGAGGTTTGTGTCACGTTTGTCCTCCTGCAGGAACTATATTAAAACAAAATATTTATTTTTTTCCCCTCATTTTTTTCCATTTTTCAGACATTTTTGAAAAAGCTCCAGAGAGCCACTAGGGCGGCGCTAAAGAGCCATGCGGTTCTAGAGCCGCGGGTTGCCGACACCCGGCCTGAACTAAGCAAAATTGATGCTAATGTTATCTTTTTTTCCAAATAAGAATCGATAAGAAAACCAATAAAGAACCGAATTGTTAAGAAAATTCGAAATTTGAATCAGAACCAGAAACATCTTATTAATTCCCATCCATACCCGTAATCTACCAATTTAGCCACGCTAGTGCCTAAATTGTCTGCATTTTGGGGTCACACCATCAGCCAGAACACATGGAGGAGTGGAGTGGGTTCACACACCTCACATGGATGGATGGTAATACAGCAGGAATTCAGAGAATTCAATGACTGCATTCCAACATAATACGTTCAATCAGTCAGGCTTTAAGAGTTTAAGGACTGAGAGTCATGAGGCTGCATGACACACTCACATGCTACTACTTGCTTTTCAACAACCTTTTACAGTCAGACAAGGAGGTCATGCTCCTCAAACGCCACTGGCAAACACATCTTGTTTGGCCGGTAGCTCTATTGAGTGATGAGGTGCAACAGAACAAGCCTTTATGCAACCACATCACCAATAAATCAAAGGCACCATTGATTGAGAAGCAAATAAAATCTATTTTAGTGTTTCATGTTTGTTTGAAACTGACTGTTTTACATTTTTTTTTCCATTTCAGACACTAAGTCAGCAGAAACTGATTTTAGCACCTCCTCTGAACTTAATACCACAATCCATCAATCGTATTGTATCATCATTCATAAATGGGTTGTACTTGTATAGTGTACTTGTACTTGTACTTATATATTCATAAGTGGTAAGCACCAAAATATTTTACAACTTTGTATGAATAGAATTAATAAGTGTGTGAGCCACATTTAGGGCTTCAACCTGGATTGTATTTCTATTAGGGCTGCCACACTATTAAAATATTGTTCTGTAGTCAACTCACAATTAATCACGATTAATCGCAAGTACAATTTTTAAGTTTTTTTCATCTTTAATAAGTGTACCTTAAACAGATTACTTTGACAATTTTTTACTGTCAAAATAAAATTGGATAAGGTGTTTGCTTGGATAAGGTGTTTGCTTGTGTCTATTTTTAAAACCAAAATAGACACAAACCCACTTTGACAGACATGCACACACACAAACAGATATATGTCTCACACATGCTTGTGATGAAAAAAATTGCGCCTTTAACTTGTTATTGTGGCGTTAACTCATTTCTATGCATTTATCTTGTTCGCTTCCTTCGGAGCGCGATTAATGACATCAAACAGATACGGGGCAGGTTATGGAGATGGATCAAATAATTCTAACAGTCACCTTTATTGCAAATGTTGATTTGAATTCAAACAAAACCAACACAATTTTGGTCCATTGTACCCCCTGTGAATTTTTTTTTATTTCAAGTACCCCCTAATCATAGCATAGCATTTTGGGTTGAAAAAAAGAGATAAAGAATTAAAATACAGCACTATGTCATCAGTTTCTGATTTATTAAATTGTATAACAGTGCAAAATATTGCTCATTTGTAGTGGTCTTTCTTGAACTATTTGGAAAAAATATATAAAAACTTGTTGAAAAATAAACAGGTGATTCAATTATAAATAAAGATTTATACACATACACATAATCATCAACTTAAAGTGCCCTCTTTGGGGATTGTAATAGAGATCCATCTGGATTCATGAACTTAATTCCAAAAATTTCTTCACAAAAAATGAAATCTTTAACATCAATATTTATAGAACATGTCCACAAAAATCTAGCTATCAACACTGAATATTGCATTGTTGCAATTCTTTTCACAGTTTATGAACGTAAATTCATATTTTGTTGAGGTATTATTCAATAAATATATTTATAAAGGATTTTTGAATTGTTACCATTTTTAGAATATCTTTGAAAAAATCTCACGTACCCCTAGGCATACCTTCAAGTACCCCCAGGGGTACACGTACCCCCATTTGAGAACCACTGCTTTAAAGCATGAACTCATTGAATTTTCCTCTTGCCTATTTAATGCAGTGTGGCAAAAAAGTATTTAGTCAGCCACCGATTGTGCAAGTTCTCCCACTTAACATTATGACAGAGGTCTGTAATTTTCATCATAGGTACACTTCAAATGTGAGAGACAGAATGTGAAAAAAAATCCAGAAATTCACATTGTAGGAATTTTAAAGAATTTATTTGTAAATTATGGTGGAAAATAAGTATTTGGTCACTTCAAACAAGGAAGATCTCTGGCTCTCACAGACCTGTAACTTCTTCTTTAAGAAGCTCTTCTGTCCTCCACTCGTTACCTGTATTAATGGCACTTGTTTGAACTCGTTATCCGTATAAAAGACACCTGTCCACAGCCTCAAACAGTCAGACTCCAAACTCCACTATGGCTAACACCAAAGAGCTGTCGAAGGACACCAGGAAAAGAACTGTAGACCTGCACCAGACTGGGAAGAGTGAATCTACAATAGGCAAGCAGCTTGGTGTGAACAAATCAACTGTGGGAGCAATTATCCACTGATAATCTCCCTCGATCTGGGGCTCTACGCAAGATTTCATCCCGTGGGGTCAAAATGATCATGAGAACGGTGAGCAAAAATCCCACAACCACACGGGGGGACCTGGTGAATGACCTGCAGAGAGCTGGGACCAAAGTAACAAAGGTTACCATCAGTAACACACTACGCCGACAGGGAATCCAACCCTGCAGTGCCAGACGTGTCCCCCTGCTCAAGTCATGTTTGGGGCTGTTTTTCTGCTAAGGAGACAGGACAATTGATCCGTGTTAAGGAAAGAATGAATGGTCCCATATGTCGTGAGATTTTGAGCCAACACCTCCTTCCATCAGTGAGAGCTTTGAATGGATGACCAAATACTAATTTTCCACAATAATTTACAAATAATTTCTTTAAAATTCCTACGATGTGAATTCCTGGATTTTTTTTTCACATTCTGTCTCTCACAGTTGAAGTGTACCTATGATGAAAATTCCAAACCTCTGTCATCATTTTAAGTGGGAGAACTTGCACAATCGGAGGCTGACTAAATACTTTTTTGCCCCACTGTACCATTCTACAAAATGAATATCTGAATTAATTTATTGTTAAATTGCCAAAGGAAAATCCTTGCAGGTGTATTTCTTCATCTTACTACTTATTAACACCCATGTCCTTACTAAGAATACAGAAGAAACAAGTAAAACATGTCACCTGACAAGATGTTTACAGCACAAGACTGGTGCCACTGAATTATTCATAAGAACATCCTGATCACAGTCTTGCTGTGCTTCCAATCCACCACCTATTCCTGTGGGATTTATGTTTGTAAGACATGGTAGAGGGAACATGAAACAAAACTGGGGGGAAAAAAGAAAGAAACATTGCAGTTTTCTTATCGCGTATCTATTAAAAAGTTATTTCATGTACACTTGACTTCATTTAACCAAATAAGATCCGTGTTTTTTCAATCATTAAGGAGACTTATGACGATTTTTTTCCACATTTCAAACACTTTATATTGGTCCAGATAATATGTATTAGATATGCTTTGGTGTAAAGTTTGTGTAGATTTTGCTCCAGTCACTAATACAGCCCGTTGTTTGAGTGTCTGCTATATGTTTGATTATGAACGTGTTCTCAGATTACAAATTACGCACACACTCACAGAGCGCACAAGCAGAAACGGTAAGGAGAGGAAAACTGGCAAATAAAGGCAATTCCATTGGTAATAAAATTGTGTGCGTGATAAAGATGCGGGGTCTGCGGTCTCCTCCGCGGAGTCCGCGGATAAGCCGTGAGTCGGGCGGGTGACATGACGAAAAATTAGATTTTAAATAGATTCAAGCGGGTGGCGGTAGAACCATCCGGAAATATTTAATATACGTGTTTCAGGGATCTCCGACCTTTACCACTCAAAGGGCCATTTTGACCCGTGTCACAAAGTTAAGAAGACAACAGAAGCTGCAAACATTCTCACGTATATCTGCTGGCGGTCACCCAGTTAACAAGAATCAGGGCGTGCTATGAAGCCATTGCCTTTAACGCCTTCTACAACATGTATAAACTGCATGCCATTCCAGCAACATGTTATTGGTGGCTTCCGCAGACACATGCACACGACTGAGAGGCATACTGGGTGACCCAGAGTACACTGATGGTTGTGATATAAACAATTTTAACACTGTTGCTACTATGCGCCACGCTGTGAAGCCACACCAAACAAGAATGACAAACACGTTTCGGGAGAACATCCTCACAGTAACACAACATAAACGCAACACACGTGACAGGGAGGGTTTGTGTCATGTTGCCCTCCTACAAAAACCAAATTAAAACAAATATATATTTTTCCCCCATCTTTTTCTATCTTCATACATTTTTTAAAAAGCTCCAGGGAGCCTCCAGGGAGCCACCAGGGTGGTGCTAAAGAGCCGCAGGTTGCAGACCCCTGACCTAGGAGGTTAAGACACGGCAAGTGTTTTTACAGCTGGGGGCAAAGTCCATCTTCCAAGTGTACTGGCCCCTGAATTGTCTAATAGAAAACAGTTAATTATTGTTCGACTCACTCAGTCGTTTAAAGAGGAACTTGCACTGATGTCGCAATGGACTGAGTTTGACCTTCTTTTGCGGGTTATTGCTGTAGCAAGGGGGGCCCAGATAACATCTGAGGTCAAACCGTTTAGGCGATACACCACCATGCATGGGTGATGTTTTCCCTACATGTGAAAATGCACGCTCACCCGCACTCACTCTTGCAGTTTAACTTATAACCACTAAAGGAAAGTCTTATATGACTTTGAACCCAGGTTGCATTCATCCAGTTCCGACCAGACTGGTTGGCTACTTATACCGCTATTACTGATGCTCATTGTTCTTGGGCAGTACTGTTTTCCATTTTTTTCCATTCATGGTAATGGTACACAGCACTTTGCAGTGTTTAAACAAGTTTGGAACGAGAATACTCTATGGACCTGTATGGTTTGGTGTATTTGTTTCAGACTGGTTTAACAATTTACATCAATGTACATCAACACATGGTCACATTTTTACAATTCAACATGTCTGAAAAACACTAGGAACAAGCAGACTTTATTTAATCTTTCCCCTTATATTACTGTTCATTTATTCATACTATGAGGTTCACAAATTTGGTTCACCTCCTGTGTGGGAAAAAAAGAAAGGCGTTAAAAAAGATAAAACATTAATGAGGAAATAGGAAGTAAAACATGATACAGTAAGTTCGCATTTTTTAATGTTAAGAGAAAGGAATAAATAAAAATGCAAAAATAAGGATAAAAAATAAAACAAAAGAATACATTTTAAATAATAGAAAATAATTAGGTTAGAACAGGGGTGTCAAACTCATTTTAGATCGGGGGCCACATGGAGAAAAATCTACTCTCAAGTGGGCGGTCCATCCATCTTTTTTCTACCGCTTATTCCCTTTGGGGTCGCGGGGGTCGCTGGTGCCTATCTCAGCTACAATCGGGCGGCAGGCTGTGTACACCCTGGACAAGTCGCCACCTCATCGCAGGGCCAACACAGATAGACAAACAGCATTCACACTCACGGACTGGTAAAATCACAGCACGATAACTTAAAGATAAAGACAACTTCAGATTGTATTCTTTGTTTAAAAATAGAACAAGCACATTCTGAATATGTTCAAATCATAATGCTGTTGTTGTTTTTTTCTTTACACTTACATGTTGCGATTAATAATTTATTTGTCGTTATTCATATTTTCTGAATAAATGATGTGATAATGTTCATCAGTCAACTCATTGGTGTTAATTTCCAATCTATAAAGATAAAAAAATTATATCAAAATCAAATTACTTCATTTTCCTAGACTGATGTACCAACATGTGGTCTATTTTGTACATATGTACCATCATTTACAAAGATACAAATAATTGCTATTGCGACATCTAGTGGACACATTTAGAACAGCTGTTTCTTTCATTAAAAAATCTCAGGTTAATTTTTTACGTAGCAAACTCATCCCGCGGGACGGATAAAACCTGTTTGTTCGCGGGCCTGATCAGGCCCTCGGACCTTACGTTTGACATCCCTGGGTTAGAATGAATGGAGACTTTAAACAAGTAAATTAAAAAATTTAAGGCTAAATAATGCTCACAAAAATTGATTCACATCCAAATTTAGATTTTTTTTTTCCGATTGTAAAGTAGTTGAAATTTTTCATGAATTGATAATTATTACATGTAAAAATATATTTTTTATTATTGATATTATTATTATTATTGGTAATGTTACTTTTATTAAATTGTGTTTTTCCTTTTTTTGTATTTTATTTGTATGTCTTCTTAATAGAGATGTCCGATAATATCGGACTGCCAATATTATCGGCCTATAAATGCTTTAAAATGTATTACCGGAAATTATCCATATCAGTTTCAAAATGATTTATCGTTTTCGGAAAGCAAAATTTATGACTTTTTAAAACGCCGCTCTAAGCACGGCCGTAGGGAGAAGTACAAAGCACCAATAAACATTAATGATACTGCCTTTGCGTGCTGGCCCAGTCACACAATATATGCAGCTTCAACACATACGTGTGACTGCAAGTCATACTTGGTCAACAGCCATACAGGTCACACTGAGGGTGGACGTATAAACAACTTTAACACTGTTACATATATGCGCCACACTGTGAACCCACACCAAACAAGAATGACAAACACATTATTAACTCAAGATGGCGGCGCCCGGACGGGCTGCGACATTGCGGAGCTCTTGCTAAGGATGGAACATTTGGCAGAAATGCCGGACAGTTCTGCAGACTTCATGGCTGGCTCGCATCGTGGTCACTCCGTGATCACGTACGACCGCCAGACACTTCTGGATGTGGACATATCGGGCCGTTTTGGACTGATAGACGCGTGCTTGCTCGACGTGCTGACGAGCACGGGAGTGCTGTGGCGGCTACATCCAGCGGCCTGTGAAGCAGGGTGGTATAGTAGTAGCGGGGGCTGTCTGCGGAGCAGACGCCAGCGGTGTGATCGGAAACGCGGATGTCGAGCGGGGCTAAAAACAAAGCAGAAGGCTAATCCCCACAGAACACCACTTCCCTCCATCCTGCAGCCGGATTTAAATAAAAGATGCGAGACTACTGGTCTGGGTAAGGAGTCAGTTAAATTAGAACACGTTTTTTCTGCTTTGAGTGTTTCAGAGTTGGACATGTGTTTTACTGAGGTGGCTAACTATGATGTGTGCAGTTTATCAAAGCAACAATCAAACACTTGGAAAATCCCCGTTACTGAGGTGGCTAACCATGATGCGTGCAGTTTATCAAAGCAACAAACAAACAATCGGAAAATTCCCGTCGTATCAATTCCTAGATATGGTCGTAATTATACTAAATGCACTGGGCATAATAAACACAACATTATTAATATTGCTACTACGGATAATTAGATCAAAAACTCCCTAAAACAGCCCACTACCTATAATATAGGTTTTTTAAACATAAGATCATTGTCTCCCAAAACGTTGTTAGTTAATGATATTATCAGAGACAACAATCTTAACGTCATCGGTCTCAGCGAAACCTGGCTTAAACCAAACAACTTTTTTGCGCTAAATGAGGCATGTCCTCCTAACTTTACACATGCGCATATTGCCCGTCCGCTTAAAAGGGGTGGGGGGGTCGCACTAATATACAGTGAAAACTTTAACCTTAGTCCTAACATAAATAATAAATATAAATCGTTTGAGGTGCTTACTATGAGGTCTGTCACACCGCTGCCTCTACACCTGGCTGTTATCTACCGCCCCCCAGGGCCCTGTTCGGACTTTATCAATGAATTCTCAGAGTTCGTTGCTGATCTAGTGACACACGCCGATAATATAATCATAATGGGGGACTTTAATATCCATATGAATACCCCATCGGACCCACCGTGCGTAGCGCTCCAGACTATAATTGATAGCTGTGGTCTCACACAAATAATAAATGAACCCACGCATCGCAACGGTAATACGATAGACCTAGTGCTTGTCAGGGGTATCACCGTTTCCAAAGTTACGATACTCCCGTATACTAAAGTATTGTCCGATCATTACCTTATAAAATTCGAGGTTCAGACGCATGTTCGGCAAACTAATAATAATAATAACTGCTATAGCAGCCGCAACATTAATACGACCACAACGACAACTCTTGCTGACCTACTGCCCTCGGTAATGGCACCATTCCCAAAATATGTGGGCTCTATTGATAACCTCACTAACAACTTTAACGATGCCCTGCGCGAAACCATTGATAACTTAGCACCGCTAAAGTTAAAAAAGGCTCCAAAAAAGCGCACCTCGTGGTTTACAGAAGAAACTAGAGCTCAGAAATTATTATGCAGAAAGCTGGAACGCAAATGGCGCACGACTAAACTTGAGGTGCACCATCAAGCATGGAGTGATGGTTTGATAACTTATAAACGCATGCTTACCTTAGCTAAAGCTAAATATTACTCAAATCTCATCCACCGTAATAAAAACGATCCTAAATTTTTGTTTAGTACGGTAGCATCGCTAACCCAACAAGGGACCCCTTCCAGTAGCTCCACCCACTCAGCTGATGACTTTATGCAATTCTTTAGTAAGAAAATTGAAGTCATTAGAAAGGAGATTAAAGACAATGCGTCCCAGCTACAACGGGGTTCTATTAACACTGATACGATGGTATATACGGCGGATACTGCCCTCCAAAATAGTTTCTCTCGTTTTGAAAAAATAACATTAGAGGAATTGTTACAACGTGTAAATGGAATAAAACAAACAACATGTTTAGTTGACCCACTTCCTGGGAAACTGATCATGGAGCTCTTTGTATTGTTAGGTCCATCAGTGCTAAATATTATAAACTTATCACTTTCCTCGGGCACTGTTCCCCTAGCATTCAAAAAAGCGGTTATTCATCCTCTTCTTAAAAGACCTAACCTCGATCCTGACCTCATGGTAAACTACCGACCGGTGTCTCACCTTCCCTTTATTTAAAAAATCCTCGAAAAAATTGTTGCGGAGCAGTTAAATGAACACTTAGCGTCTAACAATCTATGTGAAACCTTTCAATCCGGTTTCAGGGCAAATCACTCCACGGAGACAGCCCTCGCAAAAATGACTAATGATCTATTGCTAACGATAGATTCTGATGCGTCATCTATGTTGCTGCTCCTCGATCTTAGCGCTGCTTTCGATACTGTCGATCATAATATTTTATTAGAACGTATCAAAACACGAATTGGTATGTCAGACTTAGCCCTGTCTTGGTTCAACTCTTATCTTACTGATAGGATGCAGTGTCTCCCATAACAATGTGACCTCGGACTACGTTAAGGTAACGTGTGGAGTTCCCCAGGGTTCGGTCCTTGGCCCTGCACTCTTCAGCATCTACATGCTGCCGCTAGGTGACATCATACGCAAATACGATGGTAGCTTTCACTGTTATGCTGATGACACCCAACTCTACATGCCCCTAAAGCTGACCAACACGCCGGATTGTAGTCAGCTGGAGGCGTGTCTTAATGAAATTAAACAATGGATGTCCGCTAACTTTTTGCAACTCAACGCCAAAAAAACGGAAATGCTGATTATCGGTCCTGCTAGACACCGAACTCTATTTAATAATACAACTCTAGCATTTGACAACCAAACAATTAAACAAGGCGACATGGTAAAGAATCTGGGTGTTATCTTCGACCCAACTCTCTCCTTTGAGTCACACATTAAAAGCATTACTAAAACGGCCTTCTTTCATCTCCGTAATATTTCTAAAATTCGCTCCATTCTGTCCACTAAAGACGCTGAGATCATTATCCATGCGTTTGTTACGTCTCGCCTCGATTACTGTAACGTATTATTTTCAGGTCTCCCCATGTCTAGCATTAAAAGATTACAGTTGGTACAAAATGCGGCTGCTAGACTTTTGACAAGAACAAGAAAGTTTGATCACATTACGCCTGTACTGGCTCACCTGCACTGGCTTCCTGTGCACTTAAGATGTGACTTTAAGGTTTTACTACTTACGTATAAAATACTACACGGTCTAGCTCCATCCTATCTTGCCGATTGTATTGTACCATATGTCCCGGCAAGAAATCTGCGTTCAAAGGACTCCGGCTTATTAGTGATTCCCAAAGCCCAAAAAAAGTCTGCGGGCTATAGAGCTTTTTCATTTTGGGCTCCAGTACTCTGGAATGCCCTCCCGGTAACAGTTCGAGATGCCACCCCAGTAGAAGCATTTAAGTCTCACCTTAAAACTCATTTGTATACTCTAGCCTTTAAATAGACTCCCTTTTTAGACCAGTTGATCTGCCGTTTCTTTTCTTTTTATTCTATGTCCCACTCTCCTTTGTGGAGGGGGTCTGGTCCGGTCCGGTGGCCATGTACTGCTTGCCTGTGTATCGGCTGGGGACATCTCTGCGCTGCTGATCCGCCTCCGCTTGGGATGGTTTCCTGCTGGCTCCGCTGTGAACGGGACTCTTGCTGCTGTGTTGGATCCGCTTTGGACTGGATTCTCGCGACTGTGTTGGATCCATTATGGATTGAACTTTCACAGTATCATGTTAGACATCCATTGCTTTCTTCCTTTCCAAGGTTCTCATAGTCATCATTGTCACCGACGTCCCACTGGGTCATTATTGTCACCGATGTCCCACTGGGTGTGAGTTTTCCTTGCCCTTATGTGGGCCTACCGAGGATGTCGTAGTGGTTTGTGCAGCCCTTTGAGACACTAGTGATTTAGGGCTATATAAGTAAACATTGATTGATTGATTGACATTTCGGGAGAACTTCCGCACCGTAACGCAACATAACAAATACCCAGAACCCCTTGCAGCACTAACTCTCCCGGGACGCTACAATATACACCCCCTGGCCAACCCAGCACCCCCAACCTCCTAATACTCTCTCATGGAGAGCATGTCGCAAATTCCAAGCTGCTGTTTTGAGGCATGTAAAAAAAAAAAAGCACTTTGTGACTTCAATAATAAATATGGAAGTGCCATGTTGGCAATTTTTTCCACAACGTGAGTTGATTTATTTTGGAAAACCTTTTTACATTGTTTAATGCATTCAGTGGAGCATCACAACAAAATTAGGCATCATAATGTGTAAATTCCACTACTGTACATATCAGTATCGGTTGAGATCGGTGTCCGTAATTAAGAGTTGGACAATATCGGAATATCGGATATCGCCAAAAAAGCCATCATCGGCTTTTTCAATGTCTATCTTTAGTAGCTGGCATTGGGTTGCAATTGTATCTACATTATTTCATTTTAGTAGATTAGTTAACATTCTGTGATTTTTGTAACTCAAATTTCAAAATTGCATTTTGAAAAAATAAGTCTTTTTAGGCAAACATTCTTCATATAAGTCATGCATCAGCAGCCTAGAAGAGCTTTTGTAAGCTGTAATCTGTTTTAAAATGGTTGGGTTTTTAGAAAAAAACTTTTTTAATATACCTTGAATTCATGGACAGAAATTGTTTGATAATTTTTTTTGTGCACAAATAAAAATGGTATCATTAATTTATAAACTTTTCTAACTCAACTGTGAACGGGATTTTATTTCAATACAAAAATCTTCCAATGCAAGCACCAACACTGTGTGCCACAGGAACCATGGGCAATATTTACAGTATTTACAGTAATTTCCAGTATTTAAGCCGCACCCACCAAATAAAAAAAAAATAAAAAAATTTTACATAATATTAGCTACACCGGACTATAAGTCGCAGATATATACCGGTACAAAATATTTTGTAAATGTTTATTTATACACCTTAATTGTTTCTCAACGGGTCCTGTAAAACAGTCGATCAAACGCAATAGAAGCCATCGTCATAAACACATTAGCTGCGAAAGCAAGCTCCCCAATCAGCTCAACTTACTCAATATCACCACACGACATTTTGGAGAGTTTAAGAAACTGAAACAATGCAAAAATAATGCCATTACAAGTTAAGAATACTAATACAGACACTTGTAAACGTGTGAGCATAT
Source organism: Nerophis ophidion (assembly GCF_033978795.1). Taxonomy (NCBI): domain Eukaryota; kingdom Metazoa; phylum Chordata; class Actinopteri; order Syngnathiformes; family Syngnathidae; genus Nerophis; species Nerophis ophidion. The sequence goes on along the minus strand of NC_084632.1, from coordinate 24,372,510 downwards.
TTGCTATAGCGACCAAGCTTGATTACAATATGATAGCATGTACAAATATGCATGGAAACACGTCCACAGACATTACACATGGGATGTTTAGTAAGTATGAATTGTTTTAGTTGTATTGTAAAACTTACAAACGTTGCTTGGAGTGATGAATGAAGAATCCTTTGGAGCAGATACGCTATGGACGGTATATTCCGGTTCAAGGCACTATACAGGAACTACATTTTCAACCCGCGGCACCTGTCGTGAGCGAACCCGTCCAAAAGGTGGTGCTTTAGGACACAAACAATAACACACCTTTTTGGTAATATGAAAACTATTTGTTGAATAAAAAACATTATGGCGGTTTGTGAAAAAAAATCCATAGACTAGCCACACCGTTTTATAAGCCGCAGGGTGGAAAAAGTTGGAAAATACGGGAGGCATTAAATACTTAGTGACGGCGCAGGAAGCGGCGAGGAATATGTTTGCGTTAAAATTTCCTGTCATTGTATTTGCGAACTGGTACTGTGAATTCCGCAGTCAAAACAAAAAACAGTTCTGGCCTTGATGGTTGTGTTTGTGTTGTGCGTTCACTTAAGTACATAATGACCAGACGAGTGTGCTTATCTCGTATATAATAACAACAGTTGTCACCTTGCTTCAGTGTTCTTCTAGCGCATCATTTCCATCTTTCTGTGTTTTTTTTATGGCAGCAGCATCAAAGACCAGAGAGCATTTAGCATGCGGGGAATAAGTGAGCATGGTGGTCTCGCTCCACATACTTATGACAACATATTTTCTCAACAACACGTTCCAGGAATAGACTTGATATTTTGAGCAAGCTCCAGTGTTTTAGGTAATAACAGTAACATATTTCTCTTTTTGGCAAGGGAAAGCGTTCCTAAAAGGTCCCCTCGTGCTGTTTCCACGACAAACAGAACAAATACCAAACACCACAGACCTTGACGTGGTTCTAAATCAGTATCATCTCTTCTTGATTACACTCCTTCAAAATACCATTCCTTTTTTTCCCCATTAGCTGTACTGTAAACACAACAGACGGCATGATTTACAGTAGCTTTGCAACAGTACTGTTTAAGGTGTGCCTTCGTAGATATTTTGTGCAACAAGAAGAGCTGAGAGCAGTACCTTAGTGTGACTTAAGCAAAACTTTACCATGAATTGATTAACGTGGACCCCGGCTTAAACAAGTTGAAAAACGTATTCGGGTGTTACCATTTAGTGGTCAATCGAACGGAATATGTACTGTACTGTGCAATCCACTAATAAAAGTCTCAATCAGTCAAAACGCTGGACCACTGCTGAACATATGACTATACTTCTTCTAGGTACTGCACACCCTACACTGCAAAAAGTCAGTGTTCAAAAACCAGAAAAAAAAAAAAAATATATATATATAGGGGTATTTTATTTGAACTAAGCAAAATTATCTGCCAATAGAACAAGAAAATTTGGCTTGTCAAGACTTTTCAAAACAAGTCAAATTAGCTAACTTCAATGAACACAGAAATACCTTAAAATAAGTATATTCTCACTAATAGCAAGTGCACTTTTCTTGGTAGAAAAAAAATGAAACCTTTTTGCTCAATATGTTGAAAAATATTCTAAAATCAAATAAATGCAAGTGCCATTATCTTGACATGATGATATGTGTTTGGCATTACATTTCTTAAAACCAGCAAACTTATACTAAAAACTAATTTATTGTTCTTAATGGAAAGGCAACAAGGCAACCGTTTGTTACTCTCGGGGTCTACCAGCTGCTCAGGCAAATCATATGGTCTAAAAATGCATTTTTCCATTGATAGCATGACGACATCGCGCAAAGTGTGTGCTCATTCAGTCAATTAGTGCGCATTTATACAGCCCGGCCCCCGGCCAAAAATGTTTTAATTGTAATTTTGAAGAATTCATCTGAATGTACATTAACTATTTCGGTTCAAAATTGTTATAAATGTCTTAAATGTCTAAATATTAACCGTCAATTTACTGTACTGTGCCAACTTTACTACTTCATGAGTGCGTATTTTCTATTGTTTCATCGAAAATAAAACAGCACTGTCCATTTGGCGTTCATCCATTTTAATTATGAGACAAAATTGTGTTAAAGTCATGATTTTTTTTCCAATGCTTTCGTGTATATTGTAGCATCCCGGAAGAGTTAGTACTGCAAGGGCTTCTGGGTATCTGTTCTGTTGTGTTTATGTTGTGTTGCGGTACAGATGTTCTCCTGAAATGTGTTTGTCATTCTTGTTTGGTGTGGGTTCACCGTGTGGCGCATATTTGAAACAGTGTTAAAGTTGTTTATACGTCCCCTCTCAGTGTGACCTGTATGGCTGTTGACCAAGTATGCTTGCATTCACTTGTATGTGTGAAAAGCCGTAGATATTATGTGACTGGGCCGGCACGCAAAGGCAGGGCTTTTAAGGTTTATTGGCGCTCTATACTTCTTCTTACGTCCTTGTACACATCGGCGTTTTAAAAAGTCGTAAATTTTACTTTTTGAAACCGATACCGGTAATTTCCGATATTACATTTTAAAGCATTTATCAGACGATAATATCGGCAGTGCGATATCATCGGACATCTCTATTTAAAACCCGTGGAGACCTGGCATTCTGGGCTATGGCTCCCAGACTCTGGAACAATTTGCACCAGTCCCTCTGTGATCTTAACTGTGTTGAAACTTTTAAGAAACAACTATTTTAGTAAGGTTTTTTTGTTAATGCACCTTTTAACTATCAATTTTAATCCATGTTGTATCCTTTTTTTTTTACGATGTTGCCACTGTTGTTTTAATTAAATTGTTGTTTTACTTCACCTATGTTTTGTACAGCGCTTTGTGATTTTATCTGTGAAAAGCGCTTTATAAATATTTTTCAGTCGGTTGTGACCAGTGCCCTGTACTTTGCAGTGGTTTGTTGGGGGAGCAGCACCAGCAAAAGGGGCTTAAACCGGATTGACAAACTGATCCGGAAAGCTGGCCAAACTATTGGTACGCAGTTGGAGGCGTTTGTGTCAGTGAGGGACAGGAGGACACTGGACAAACTGCTGGCCATCATGGACAATCCTGCCCACCCACTCCAGCAGACAATTGAGGGACAGCGGAGTTCGTACTCCCAACAGGCTCCTTCAGCTTAGTTCCCACAGTGTTCGACTTAAGAGCTCCTTAATCACTCGCCATACAGCGATAGATGATATCTGTTTATTAGCTGACACTTTCTATGTTAGCTACCTCTCTTTGTTTATAATATCTATTTTCTGCTGGATCTACTCTCTATTTTATGCTGCCCTTTTTTTTTGCTGCAACTGTTACATATACTGTAATAGTGTACATGGTATCAATCAATCAATCAATGTTTATTTATATAGCCCTAAATCACAAGTGTCTCAAAGGGCTGCACAAGCCACAACGACATCCTCGGTTCAGATCGCACATCAGGGCAAGGAAAAACTCAACCCAGTGGGATGAAAATTAGAAACCTTGGAGAGGACCGCAGATGTGGGTGCCCCCCCCCCCCCCCAGCCCCCCCAGGGAGACTGGTGCAATGGATGTCGAGTGGGTCTAACATAATATTGTGAAAGTCCAGTTCATAGTGGATCTAACATAATAATGAGAGTCCAGTCCATAGTGGGGCCAGCAGGAGACCATCCCGAGCGGAGACAGGTCCCCAACCGTTGCGGTCCGGTCTCTAAACAGCCAGCATTTCATCCATGGCCACCGGACCTGTGCCCCCCTGACCCTCCACCACAACGGAGAGGGGGGCAGAGCAGGAAAGAAATTTTAATTGAGAAAATGGTAATTTTAAATAAATAAAAAAAACGGTAATTGGGATTTGTTATATATTGTATATATTATATAAAAATATAATTCTAATAATATGATACATTAGTATATATCGTATACTGTATATATAATCTGTAAATATTACATATGTTATTTTATATTGCTGCTATGATGCACTTTTAGTCTACTTTATACCTGCATTATCCTTTCCATCCTTGCACTTTCCATCCTTTGTGACTGAGCTACTGTATGAAAAAATTTCCCTTGTGGATCAATAAAGTTTGTCTAAGTCTAAGTCTAAATGGAGCGACAAAGTCACTAAATTGGCAACACCGATGACTCATCCTGCTGTTTGTTCTTATTCTCTGGCAGACCAGTCTTGATATGTTTCTCTGTGTTCTTACATAAGATCAGCACCCATCAGCTTCCTCCTGGCCTAAAGGAGCAGGACATAAATGCAGGCCAAATGCACCCACTTATGAGCTCTATTGAAAGGAAGCCTGAGGAAAGGATTTTTGTTGGGGTGGGAGGGGAGTCTCAGGATGTTCTTCCTGCATATTCAGTGCTAGGATTGTGTGTCTGATAGTGTGTGGGTGCAATGAAAAGCAGTTAAGCCCAGCTTGTAGAAGACTGCTGTGTTTGTTGTGTAACACACTCGCCTGTGCATGTCTACCCACTCTCCTTCTCACTATTCTCTAAGCTGTTACATGCTGCTCTTTAACTGAAATCCCCTCTCATTTGGCGTCGTCATTGCTTCTCTTGCACAATCCCTCCATCACTTCTACATATGGCACATCCCAGGGTTGCTGTCATCACTGGTCAGTCACCACGTGACACTTCGTTGAATGAGCCCTTCGGCCCTGATTTGCGCACCAAACTCAATTAGACATGCACAATGGCAGCAGCTGGCCCAGAGCTGTTGAAAATAAGAGAAGTGCAAGACAGAAGGATTGACGTTAGCTACTTCACTGTAGATGGAATAAGGCAGTGGTTCTCCACTGTGGAGTGGTATAGCTTGGTTGGTAGAGCGGCCATGCCAGCAACTTGAGGGTTGCAGGTTCGATCCCTGCTTCCGCCATCCTAGTCACTGCCGTTGTGTCCTTGGGCAAGACACTTTACCCACCTGCTCCCAGTGCCACCCACACTGGTTTAAAATGTAACTTAGATATTGGGGTTCACTATGTAAAACGCTTTGAGTCACTAGAGAAAAGCGCTATATGAATATAATTCACTTAACTTCACTCAAATGGGGATATGCGTACCCCTGGGGGTACTTGAAGGTATGCCAAGGGGTACGTGAGATTTTTAAAAAAATATTCTAACAATAGCAACAATTAAAAAATGCTCTATAAATATATTTATGAATAATATTTCAGCAAAATATGAATGTAAGTTCATAAACTGTGGTGAAAAAAAATACAACAATGCAATATTCAGTGTTGACAGCAAGGTTTTTTGTGCACATGTTCCATAAATATTGATGTTAAGAAATGTTTAGAATAAGTTCATGAATCCAAATGGATCTCTATTACGGTACAATCCCCAAAGAGGGCACTTTAAGTTGATGATTACTTCTATGTGTAGAACTCTTTATTTATAATTGAATCACTTGTTTATTTTTCAACAAGTTTTTAGTTATTTTTACATCTTTTTTCCAAATAGTTCAAGAAAGACCACTACAAATGTGCAATATTTTGCACTGTTAGAGTGAGAAAAAAATTTAATGAAATAAATTATATTATCGGCTTGCGTCACTAAATCAGCAACGAACTCCGAGAATTCATTGATAAAGTCTGAATAGGGCCCTGGGGGGGTAGATAATAGCCAGGTATGGAGGCAGCGGTGTGACAGACCTCATAGTAAGCACCTCAAACGATTTATATTTTTTATTTAGGTTAGGACTAAGGTTAAAGTTTTCGTTGTATATTAGTGCGACCCTCACCCCTTTTAAGGGGACGGGCAACATGTGCATTTGTATAGTTAGGAGGGGATGCCTCATTTAGTGCAAACAAGTTTTCTGGTTTAAGCCAGGTTTCGCTGAGACTGATGACATTAAGATTGTTGTCTCTAATGACCTCATTAACTAATAACATTTTGGGAGACAATGATCTTATGTTTAAAAAGCCCATATTATAGGTAGTGGGCTGTTTTAAGGAGTTTTTGATCAAATTATCCTTTGTAGCAATATTAATAATGTTGCGTTTATTATGCGTAGTGCGTTTGAAATAATTACGACCATATCTAGGAATTGATATGACGGGAATTTTCTGATTGTTTGCTTGGTGCTGCAATAAACTGAACGCATCATAATTTGCCACCTCAGTAGAACGCATGTCCAACTCTGACACAGTAATAGCAGAAAAAACTTGTTCTAACTTAACTGACTCCTCACCCTGACTAGCAGGCTCGCGTCTTCCATTTAAATCCAGCTTCAGGATGGAAGGAAGCGGTGTTCTGTGGGGATTAGCCTTTTGCTTTGTTGTTAGCCCCGCTCGGCATCCGCACTTCTGCTTTCGATCACACCGCTTGCGTGTCTTCCGTAGACGGTCCCTGCTGGTACTATACTCCGCTACGTCAAAGGCCGCTGGATGTAACCAGCGAAGTCTTCCAATGCTAGCTGTACATACAAACCCCGTATGTACAGCTAGATTAAATATCTCAAATAAGGTCGATATTTGCTTATTTTATGTCTGATAAGATAATTCTTCTCACTATGCAGATTTTATGTTGGTGTTTTACTTGCTTTAAGGTTTCGGTCCTAAATGATCTCAGTAAGATATTACAACTTGTTGCTGAGATTTGATGACATATATTGAGTAAAACATGCTTGAAATTAGAATACCAACTGTTGCAAAACTGTCATCAACACTCACAAGTATAAAACTACTTTTTAAAGTAATAATTTCTCGTTTCAAGCATGAAAAAAAAATGATGAGTTTGACACAAAAGTGTCTGATAATTAAAACAGATGACTTTGCTGTTTTGTTTTCAATGAAACAATAGATAATACGTACTAATATAGTAGTACAGTTGTTATTAGTGAGAATATACTTACTTTGAGGTATTTTTGGGTTCATTGAGGTTGGCTAATTTTACTTATTTTTGAAAGTCTTGACAAGCCAAATTTTCTTTTTAATTAATAAAGTATTTCTCACCTCATCATCGGCTCATCTATTGGCAGATAATTTTGCTTAGTTCAAATAAAATACCCCTCATTTTTGTATTTTTTTGTTTTTGTTTTTGAACACTGACTTTTTGCAGTGTGCACCAATATTGTCAAGAGGAGTGGTCAACAATGCAACCAGAAGCTTGCCAGAAACTTCTAGATGGCTACCAAAAGTGCCTTATTGCAGTGAAACTTGCCAAGGGACATGTAACCAAATATTAACATTGCTGTATGTATAGTTTTGACCCTCGCACATTTTCATTCGACCCATAATAAATTCATAAAACAACCAAACTTCATGAGTGTTTTTTGTGACCAACAAGTATGTGCTCCAATCTCTCCATCACAAAAAAATAAGCGTAGAAGAAATTATTAGATACTCAAGACATCCATGACATTATGTTCTTTACAAGTGACTGTCCATCCATCCATCAATTTTCTACCGCTTATTCCCTTTGGAGTCGCGGGGGGGGCTGGTGCCTATCTCAGCTACAATCGGGCGGAAGGCGGTGTACACCCTGGACAAGATGCCACCTCATCGCAGGGCGACTGTGTATTATTAAAATCAAGGTTAAAGTAATTAATTGTGGCAAAAAAGGTTTAGCGGTTGTTGTTATTGTTTGCAATGACAGTGGAGAAAAAGGTGTTTCTTGAAGTTTTAACCACAGTGTGGTATACTCTTTGTTGTTCATGTAATATTCAATTGATAATCATTAGTTTATTCTTCCTCCATTTCCTCTGTCCTATCCTGCAATTTTTTTTGTTGTTGTTTAATTTCCTCATTATTTCTCTATGAAGGTATTGGTTTTAAATTGACCTTTCTTGATTTCAGAGGAGCAACAGCGTCAAGGCTAGATTTGAGGTTGTGATTAAAATTGTCGAAAATAAAATCACAGGGTGCAGCTAAAACTATTGGAGGACAGTTATGAAAAATTCTAGTTAAATTTGCAACCACTTCAGAAGTTGGATGGAGCGTTATCGCAGTTTGCGCTATTCGGATTACTGATAACCCCTGTGACAGGTCTCCAGCCGTCATCGTGTGGGTTGCCGTGACCATCGATGCAAGACGCGTGGTAGCAGGTTTGACTCTCATTTATTCTTTCAATGAATGAGTTTTCTAGCCATTCGGTCGCGCCAATTTCTAGCACGACCTCCATTCCTGCTCGTCTCGGCGCGCCTTTCGGTTGCCGGTGGCTGCGTCTTCCGCGGGGGCTCATCTTTCTCTGGGTCGCAATCGCCGTTTTCGTGGTCTTCGTGGTGTTTTGTTTCCTCTCCTACTTCTGCCCCGATTGTTCCTCCTTCTCCCCTTTTATGCTGCAGGAGAAGATGCAGAGATTGAGAGCAGGTGTGTGATCTACACACCTGACTCTGATGGCTGCAGTGTCGCTCCAGGCGCGCCCCGCCTCTCTGCTGCGCTGCATGCTCCGCCTCCTGGCCGCCTCCTGGCCGCCATTTTGGGCAGGACCACTGTTTGTCCTAGCCTGCTGTCAGCTCTGTCTCTCCACAACCCCCTTTGAGCAAATTGGGACTCTCTTCTTCAAGCAAATTTCTATTGTTTGTTCAAGTTCGCCACATTGTTGTGTTGCTCAGTTCCAGTTGCAGTACACCAACATTTGTCATGATGTTCTGCTGAAAAACACCACCTATAATCAGCAGATGCCTAATTAAGATATTTATCACTCAATCATAATGTTTTCCTTGTCCGGCTTGCCATGCAGCTCCGACTAGTTTCGTAAGCGCAAAAATGTTGACTAAAGTGGTGAAGCTGTATTTTCATTTGCACTTTAATTGTATTGACAGTGTAGTTAAGAAACACATTTATAATCTATTTATCTTAGTACAACATAATTGTATGCAAAGTACATTTTCAACAGTTATTTGAGTCTTTGGTATATTTGGTTAATATTTATTTTTCTAATCAGCCACAAAAAAAAAAAAAAAAAAATAAAATTAACAAAAAAAAAATATATATATATATATATATTCCCCCCCCCCCCCCCCCCCCCCCCCCCCCCCCCCCGGCTTTTGACTCGCTCGACCGCTCATAAACGCAATGGGACTCGGTCTGTGAATGGAGCTTGTAGTTACATATTGTATAAATATGTAAATATCATATAAATATGTATATAAATATGTACATAAAGTGTTGTAATTATATTCCAATTCCACATTCTTCTTGGCATCGCCGCCGCCGCTGCCACCCCCCCATCAATAATCATTTTCATCCCATATTCAATTGAATATGCTACAAGGACAAAATATCCATCCATCCATCCATCTTCTTCCGCTTATCCGAGGTCGGGTCGCGGGGGCAGCAGCCTAAGCAGGGAAGCCCAGACTTCCCTCTCCCCAGCCACTTCGTCTAGCTCTTCCCGGGGGATCCCGAGGCGTTCCCAGGCCAGCCGGGAGACATAGTCTTCCCAACTTGTCCTGGGTCTTCTCCGTGGCCTCCTACCAGTCCCTAGGGAGGCGTTCGGGTGGCATCCTGACCAGATGCTCGGGCCACCTCATCTGGCTCCAGATGAGGTGGACACCATATTTGATGTTCAAACTGATAAACGTTTTTTTTTTTAATAATAATTTACTTTAGAATTTGATGCCAGCAACATGTGACAAAGAAGTTGGGAAAGGTGGCAATAAAAACTGATAAAGTTGAGGAATGCTCATCAAACACTTATTTGGGACATCCCACAGGTGTGCAGGCTAATTGGGGACAGGTGGGTGCCATGATTGGGTATAAAAACAGCTTCCCAAAAAATGCTCAGTCTTTCACAACAAAGGATGGGCCGAGGTACACCCCTTTGTCCACAACTGCGTGAGCAAATAGTCAAACAGTTTAAGAACAATGTTTCCCAAAGTGCAATTGCAAGAAATTTAGGGATATCAACACCTACGGTCCATAATATAATCAAAAGGTTCAGAGAATCTGGAGAAATCACTCCACGTAAGCGGCATGGCCGGAAACCAACACGGAATGACCGTCACCTTCGATCCCTCAGATAGCACAGTATCAAAAACTGACATCAATCTCTAAAGGATATCACCACATGGGCTCAGGAACACTTCAGAAAACCACTGTCACTAAATACAGTTCGGCGCTACATCTGTAAGTGCAAGTTAAAGCTCTACTATGCAAAGCGAAAGCCATTTATCAACAACATCCAGAAACGCCGCCAGGTTCTCTGGGCCCGAGATCATCTAAGATGGACTGATGCAAAGTGGAAAACTGTTCTGCGGTCTGACGAGTCCATATTTCAAATTGTTTTTGGAAATATTCAACATCGTGTCATCCAGACCAAAGGGGAAGCGAACCATCCAGATAGTTACCAATTCAAAGTTCAAAAGCCAGCATCTGTGATGGTATGGGGGTGCATTAGTGCCCAAAACATGGGTAACTTACGCATCTGTGAAGGCACCATTATTGCTCAAAGGTACATACAGGTTTTGTAACAACATATGCTGCCATCTACGTGCTGTCTTTTTCATTGACGCCCGTGCTTATTTCAGCAAGACAATGCCAAGCCACATTCAGCACGTGTTACAACAGCATGGCTTTGTAAAAAAAAAGAGTGCGGGTACTTTCCTGGCCCGCCTGCAGTCCAGACCTGTCTCCCATCGAAAATGTGTGGCACATTATGAAGCGTAAAATACGACAGCGGAGACCCCGGACTGTTGAACGACTGAAGCTCTACATAAAACAAGAATGGGAAAGAATTCCACTTTCAAAGCTTCAACAATTAGTTTCCTCAGTTGCAAAACGTTTATTGAGTGTTGTTAAAAGAAAAGGTGATGTAACAAAGTGGTGAACATGCCCTTTCCCAACTACTTTGGCAAATGTTGCAGCCATGAAATTCTATGTAAATTATTATTTGCAAAAAAAAAATAAAGTTTATGAGTTTGAACATCTAATATCTTGTCTTTGTAGTGCATTCAACTGAATATGGGTTGAAAAGGATTTGCAAATCATTGTATTGTGGCAAATGCAAGAAACAGAACGTTGTCTCTTCAAGGTCTTTATTGTAGACAGCCAACATGAGAAAATCTGACAAACACAACACAACATGCAATATTTAAAGTGTCTCCCAGTAGAACAAACCACACCCCTTCTGCTGGGTGTGAGAATGGTCCTAGTGCCCGCCACACAGCCCCCCCCCGAACACCCAGACAGCAAGTTATGGGGAAAACATTACCGGGGGCCTCACTTGTCTGCCGCAACGGGTAAAATGTCTATCCCGCGGGGGAGCGGGTGTACCCTGTGGGGAAGAACAAATAACCGGGCCCGGTGGAGGCGAAGGACAATCAACCCTAACAGGATTTGGAGGGCGACCTCGGCGGGGGACTTGGCCCGGCAGTACTTCTTCACCCGCAACACAATGCGCCGGTTTAAGCCTGTCTATGGAAACGCATTCCCTGCGCCCGCCCATATCCAGCACAAAGGTTTTAGGACCGTGTTCCAGCACCCTAAATGGGCCATCGTAAGGGGGTTGGAGGGGCGAACGGTGGGCGTCCTGACGAACAAAAACAAAACGGGCATCTTTAAGCTCCAATGGCACAAAAGATTTAGGGAAACAGTGGTGGACTGGGCCAGGAGCCAAGGAGTCCCTCGGCCAAAAGGGAAACGATCGCGGGGCACCACCCTCAGGTAAAAATTCACCCGGAACACGGAGTGGTTGACCAAACACCAATTCAGCGGGGGCCGCAGCGAGATCCTCTTTAGGGGCCGAGCGCAACCCAAGCATAACCCAAGGTAAATGGTCAACCCAATTGCTATCCACGAGCGCCGCACGCAGAGCTGCCTTAAGCGACCGGTGAAAACGTTCACATAAACCGTTAGCTTGGGGATGGTAGGCTGTAGTACGGTGCACCTGTACAACCAATGACTGCGCCAACGCTGACCAAAGCTCCGACACGAATTGGGATCCCCTGTCCGAGGTGATATCGGTTGGCGTGCCAAAACGCGCAACCCAGGCCGACAGAAACGCACGGGCAACGTCTACAGAGGCAGTGGAGGAAAGAGGAACCGCTTCAGGCCATTTGGTGGTGCGATCTACCATCGTTAGCAAGTGTGTATAACCCTGCGACGGAGGGAGGGGGCCAACTAAGTCCACATGCACGTGGTCAAACCGCCTGACCGGAATCGTAAATGGTTCGAGGGGCGCCTTAGTGTGCCGGTGGACCTTGGCACGCTGACATGCCACGCATGCGGCAGCCCACTGCCTAACATCCTTCCTAAGGCCAGCCCAAACAAACTTAGCACCAACTAACTTGAAGGAAGCCCGAACGCCAGGGTGCGACAGGGAGTGTATTGCGTCAAAAACCCGGCGGCGCCAGTCCACCGGGACGACAGGTCGAGGGCGGCCAGTGGACACATCACAAAGGAGGGCGGGACCGCCATCCTGCACCACCACCTCCTTGAGCACAAGTGCCGTACCTTCAGCTTTGAGTGCGCGGATGCCGGGGTCGTCGGGCTGGTCAGCAGCCATTCCCGAAAAATCTAAACCGAGCTGCACGGGGCACACGAGTACGCGTGAGAGACAGTCAGCCACAGGGTTGGCCTTACCGGCCACATGCTGAATGTCCGTAGTGAACTCCGAGATGGACGACAAGTGACGCTGCTGACGGGCTGACCAAGGCTCCGTGACCTTTGACATGGCAAACGTCAGGGGTTTGTGATCAACAAAAGCCGTAAAAGATCGACCCTCCAACAGAAAACGAAAATGGCGTGTCGCGAGATACAGTGCTAACAATTCTCGATCAAATACGCTGTACTTACGCTCATTATCTCGCAGTTTGCGACTGAAGAACGCAAGAGGCTGCCACACATTCGCCACCCGCTGCTCAACCACAGCACCCACGGCGACATCAGACGCATCCGTCGTCAAGGCCACGGGCGCCGTGGAGACAGGGTGGGCGAGAAGAGTAGCCCCTGCGAGTGCGGATTTTGCCTTCTGAAAAGCTTGGACCCGCTGAGGAGTCCATTCGAGGGAATCGCTAGCCTTTTTATTACGTAGGGCACCATAAAGAGGCTGCAGGAGGTGGGCAGCGCACGGAAGGAACCGATTATGAAAATTAATCATGCCCAAAAACTCCTGTAGAGCTTTGACAGTGGAGGGACAAGGAAAATCCGCCACTGCCTGCACCTTCGAAGGCAAAGGAATGGCACCCTGCGACGAAATACGGTGACCTAAAAAATAAATCCCCGACAGCCCAAACTGACATTTAGAAGGATTGACAATCAGGCCGTGCTCGTCAAGACGTTTGAACACTTGTGTTAGATGTGACTGGTGCTCTTCAGCTGAAGGACTCGCCACCAAAATGTCGTCAAGATAAACAAATACAAAATTGAGCCCGCGCAACACTGAGTCCATTAATCTTTGAAATGTTTGTGCTGCCCCCTTCAGGCCAAAAGGCATACGCAGGAACTCAAAAAGTCCAAACGGGGTTATTACTGCGGTCTTGGGCACGTCCTCGGCGCGCACCGGAACCTGGTGATAACCGCGAACTAGGTCTACCTTTGAAAAAATGGCGGCACCAGCCAGGCGCGCCGAAAAGTCCTGGATGTGCGGAATAGGGTAGCGGTCGTGCGTTGTGATGTTGTTAAGGCGGCGAAAATCCCCACAAGGACGCCAGGAACCGTCTGACTTAGGCACCATGTGCAAGGGCGAAGCCCACGGGCTATTAGAACGTCTAACGATGCCTAAACGCTCCATAGTAGCAAACTCCTCTTTAGCGATGGTCGATTTAGCCGCATCAAGACGGCGCGCGCGAGCAAAAACTGGCGGGCCTACCGTGGGAATAAAATGTTCGACGCCGTGTTTAGTGTCCGCGGTGGAAAAAGCGGGAGTGGTTAATGACGGAAAATCCGCCAGCAAACGCTGAAAAACGTCACCAGATACCGAATAATTAGCGTGTGTAAACGGTCCAAGTCCCCCTGCCTTACATGTAAAAGATGAAAAAGACACGGCATCAATCAATCGGCGGTTAGCAACATCAACAAGCAGTCCATTAGCACACAGAAAATCCTTGCCAATAATGGGGACCGTGATGGCGGCGATGATAAAATTCCACTGGAAATTGCGTCCACTGAAGCACACAGTCACCAACCTGGAACCGAAAGTGTCGATTGATGAGCCGTTGGCGGCACTCAGCAGCGGCCCGCAGCCACCTGTCGCCTTGTCCGCGTCTGTGGCAGGTAGCAGGCTGACTTGCGAACCGGAGTCCACCAGGAAACGTCTCCTTGACGACAAGTCAGCGATGAAAAGCCGCTCACATGCTTCGCCGGCGCCCACAGCCGCCACTGAACGCTGGCGATGGAGTTTTCCCGGGGCCATGAAGGAACAAGGAGGGACACACCGTCGGGCTTTGGCGCCAAAACGTTGATGGAAGAAGCACTGGCTTGCTTCGCGCCTTTCCCGGGTAGCGACTCCCGCCACTATCGCTGAATCCGCGTTCTCCGTCGTCTGCAGCGGGGGCGCTTCCACGCTCTGCACGGCAAACCGTCTGGAAGCCACCAGTACCCGGTCAGCTTCTTCAGCCAAGCCCCGGTAATCGCAGGAGGCCAGGGAAGTGGAGTTAGCAAGCACCGCACGGGCCGCAGGTGGAAACTGCCGCAAGAAAAGATGCGGGAAAATGAACCCGCCTTCCTCGGAGCCCAGCAGCGACAGCATACTGTCCATTAAATCCACGGCGGTGCCATCGCCCAGACCCGGCAGGGAAAGAAGTCTATCTGCCCTCTCAGCGTCAGACAGTGTGAACCTCCGAAGCAGGAAGTTCTTGAGGGCGGGGTACTTGTCGCTCCGTGGAGGGTTTCGCAAAATCTGCATCGCGCGGCAAGTGGTTGCCTGGTCGAGTGATGTCACAACCAAGTGATACCGGGAGTCGTCGCCGGTTATCCCTCGCAGGTTGAAGAGAGACTCGACGTGTTGAAACCATGAGGCCGGGTCGCTCTGCCAGAACTCCGGAAGCACGCAGGTAGACGGAGCCACAGGTTGCTGGAGATGGGGCGACATGGCCGATGAAGACACCTCTTCTGCGCGAAACATTGTCGGGGTCACCAATGTGGCAAATGCAAGAAACAGAACGTTGTCTCTTCAAGGTCTTTATTGTAGACTGCCAACATGAGGAAATCTGACAAACACAAGACAACATGCAATATTTAAAGTGTCTCCCAGTAGAACAAACCACACCCCTTCTGCTGGGTGTGAGAATGGTCCTAGTGCCCGCCACAGTATTCCGTTTATATTTACATCTAACACAATTTCCCAACTCATATGGAAACGGGGTTTGTATGTACAGCATTGCATATGCTTTTGTATAAATGTTGCTTAAAATTTGCTCTACAGTTACATTTATAGACCATTTTTTGAGGCGTTTCCAGATTACAAATGAAACCACGCCCCACCCTCTCCAAAAGTATCATCATTGACTTTTTGAAAATATACACTGTTTAAATGGATATCTTGAAGTCGTCACCAAATGTTGTTCCCCATAAAGTGAATAAAACAATGCAACTAGTACTTCATCCTACCTGTTTTGTGTTTCTTCATAGCCTGAGGCAGAGGGTGAGGAGTTCCTCCCCGTTTGGCTGGGAACTTGACTTATTAATAACGTTAATGAGTACATCCGCCTCACGGTGAATTCCCGCGAACAGAGGCATGCAGAACGGCGCGCAGGTTGACGGTAAAAGGCACGGACCTTATGATTTGACGCTTTGTCTTTGTTTAACACGAGTGTCCAACATTGTCACGGAATTTTTAAGTCTGAAATTACGAAATTCCGTATTGGAATACATCATTTTGCTCCACTATCCCGTTCATAACCGTTTTTTAAAACCTGTCTGCAAGATGTTCGATTCTGGATGCGTTGCCAGATTTTAAATGAAGCCTTCCTTGCTTTACCCTCTCCAAAAGTTTTTTTTTAAATAATTTTTGGGGTTAAGTTAGTATTGTGATTACTGACAACCCTCTCTTATTTGTTAAAGATCACCACATTGTAAAGTCGCTCCACATTTGTCATGCAGTTCTGCCGAAAAACACCACCTATAATCAGCAGCAGCATACAATTAAGTCATTATTCAGTAAAACAGCTTGGTCATCATGTTGTATGTATTCCTCCAACAACTTTCCATGCATGACTATTGCACACCACAGGGTGAGGCAGTGCCCTGCCACCACTACCTTAAAAATAATACATGAGCCATCGGTGGTTTTTTTCCTACCCAGCCACACACACTGCTGCTGTCACCTTGACCCACTTCCGTCAGCTAAACACACCCACACCACACATTTGTTCTTTGCTACGGCAAAAGGTGAACACATACCGTGCGTAAATAGGAAAGGGAAGCAATAGGACAGATAATCAGTCATATGTCACATTTATTATGAAGTCCCCATTTTATATAGTACAATAATATATCAGTATATATTATATACTGCAGTGGTTCTCAACCTTTTTTCAGTGATGTACCCCCTGTGAACATTTTTTTAATTCAAGTAGCCCCTAAACAGAGCAAAGCATTTTTGGTTGAAAAAAAGAGATAAAGAAGTAAAATACAGCACTATGTCATCAGTTTCTGATTTATTAAATTGTATAACAGTGCAAAAATATTGCTCATTTGTAGTGGTCTTTCTTGAACTATTTGGAAAAAAAGATGTAAAAATAACTAAAAACTTGTTTAATAATAAACAAGTGATTCAATTATAAATAAAGATTTCTACACATAGAAGTAATCATCAACTTAAAGTTCCCTCTTTGGGGATTGTAATAGAGATCCATCTGGATTCATGAACTTAATTCTAAACATTTCTTCACAAAAAAAGAAATCTTTAACATCAATATTTATGAAACATGTGCACAAAAAATCTAGCTGTCAACACTGAATATTGCATTGTTGCATTTTTTTTTCACGGTTAATGAATTTACATTCATATTTTGTTGAAGTATTACTCAATAAATATATTTATAAAGGATGTTTTGTTATGATTTTGGACTCTTCCGTCCCTTAGTTTGAGCACTTCCTGTTTCATCTGGTCTCCATGGTTTCACATTGGTCCCACCTGCCCTTGTTTCTACGCACACCTGTTTTTCATTGATTGCTTTAGTATTTAGACCTGCCTGCTACCTCAGTTCATCCCTGATGGTTTGTTTGCTACATGCAACATACATTTTGGTATTTCTTTATTATCTTTACTAGTCTCGTCTCAGCTTTTCGTGCGCTCGGCACGCTTGTGTCGGACTCTTTGAACCCTGCTAAGTTTTAGCTTAGCTACCGTGCGTTCTGCATGCCTTTTCTTTGTCATTTTGTACCAGTGTTATTTTATTTTTGTATTAAATCAAGTCTTACCTGCAACTCCTGCCTTTCTTGGTCCTCATGCATCCCTGGGGTGACAACGCGCATCCACAATGCGTCGTCATCGCGTCATTTTTGAATTGTTGCTATTTTTAGAATATTTAAAAAAAATCTCACGTACCCTTTGGCATACCTCCAAGTACCCCCAAGGGTACGCGTACCCCCATTTGAGAACAACTGATATACTGTATATATAATATGTAAATATTACACATATGTTATATTTTATATTACTTCTATGGTACATTTTCAGTCTACTTAATACCTGAATTATGCTTTCCATCATTACCCTTTCCATTCTTTGAAACCGAGCTACTGTGTGGACCAACTTCCCTCATGGATCAATAAAGTTTGTCTTAGTCTAAGTCTAAGTTATGCCCTGCGAGGTGACTACCAATTTGAAATTTTTTGCTGTCCCAGCTGGCGTCTGTTTTTTTCTTTGTTTTGTTCAAATGTGTCATATTTTTATATTGTTTACAAACTCAAGAAACAGAACTTTGTTGATTTTGTCTCATGGGATTGTGTTATACATATTCTTGTATGTTATATTAGTGTACAGTGTTCCCATAAGACTGCAATGGAGAATGAGGGGGTGTGATGTTGCAATCGTCGAATTTGCATAAATGCCTATGGCGCATTTGTAAAAAGTGAGTAGAACATTTTTTCAGAAAAACTAATGAGATTTTCTTCTGCCGCTAAAAATACAAGACGTTGTCACATTTGTTGCTATTTTGAAAAGGAGTAAGTTACTCGCTAATTCAAGCTATAAAGTCAGTGGGCCCCATTCAGCAACAGTTCTTACGAACAAATTTTGTGTTAAGGCCCACTTACAAAGTTTTAAAGGAGATTTTTGTATTCACCAATGTTTTCTTAGCTGGGATTTGTTTGTAGGTGAGAACAAAATCTGCGAGTGCTCCAGAGCACTCTTAGGGTGGCCTATTTGTTCTTTAGTGCGACAAGTTCCCCTACTTGGGAGGGGCGGCATAGCTCGGTTGGTAGAGTGGCCGTGCCAGCAACTTGAGGGTTGCAGGTTCGATTCCCGCTTATGCCATCCTAGTTACTGCCGTTGTGTCCTTGGGCAAGACACTTTACCCACCTGCTCCCAGTGCCACCCACACTGGTTTAAATGTAACTTAGATATTGGGTGTCACTATGTAAAGCGCTTTGAGTCACTTGAGAAAAGCGCTATATAAATATAATTCACATACTTCTATTGTCTAATGTTAAATTAATATCATGGATGGATAAATAAGAGAGACAGACAGACATATAGCAAAATGAGGAATCTATAGACATTTTGAAACGCGCACACACACACGCACGCACGCACACACACACGCACGCGCGCGCACACACACACACACTCAATCATCAATTGATTTAGTGATTGGTTCTTCTTTAAAAGACTTAACTCACCAAATGGCAATGCTTTTGCTGCTACTGCAAGATGCCGCAGATTGTGCCCTGGGGAGGGAACGGATATTTCACGACCATGTAGACCTATTTGCCCTAAGTGACAAATATTTATTTGAACGCTTTAGGCTACCTCAGCAGTCCCCCCTTTCTTAAACTTACATTTTGACATTATGTATTTCCCCCGCGGGTGTCAGTCTTGTCATTGACAGTGTGGCAATGTTTTGGTTTTTCCTCCTGTGTGTTGTATTTCCTGTCAGCGCTCTTATTTTTGTTCAGTGTCAGAGTTTGTTTGTGACGAACCCCAAGATTCAGAGAAGGAGGCAGGCATTGAATAAGAAAACATAATTTAATGTCCAAAATAAAAGGTACAAAACACAAACCAGGAAAAAGGTATAGTCAAAACTGAAAACAGGAACCAGCAAACAGAAAAACTGGAAACAGCTAATGGCTAACAAAAACCACGAAACAAAAGAACTAGGAGAATGCAAACTACAAATAGCCAACAGGAACAGCTTACCGCTACGACGACAAGGATAAATAGTAGCACGACAGGTAGTAGCTGTAACAATGACATCGACACGACGAGTCAAAATGACAATAATCCAGCAACTGACTGGAGGATAAAAACAGGCTCATATAGAAGCGGGCTGATTTACATCAGGTGTTGCCAGGTGCCAATCAGCCGCATCTGAGGGAAAACAGCGCACAGGGAAAAAAACAGGAAACAGACAAAATAAGAGCGCTTACAGGAACTAAAAACAGGAAATACTAAAACAGAGGAAACCATGACAAATGCAGAGGAAAAAAACTAAAACACAAACATGGCGAAAACACAATCTATTTGTGTTTTCTCCATGTGTTTGATGTTCTCCTTTTCCCTCGGAATTGTGCCCTTATATGGGGAATTAAGGGTGTTTACCCATGCAAATTACAGAATTAAAGGTGTTCACATATGCATATTGGGGAAATAAGGGCGTCTTAATATGCAAATTATGATAGACACACACGCGCTAACTACTTGGCATTCAGCAGGTGGGAACAATTATGCCGTTTAAGAACACGTCATGAATTTGAATGGACTTATCTTAGGAAATTACTTACGAAGAAAGATAAGAAGAAAAGTTAGGTACTTATTGCTGAACGGGGCCCACTGTGTTTATAAATCTTACTTCTTCTTATTCTATGGTAGATCAAGTGCGATAATGTGTTTGTGAGCAAAGGTGGGCATCCACTAATAACACAGTTGTATCCTTAGTTTCATTCTGACTACAATCATGATCAATACATTGAGGGCCAAAATCTAGACAACGACACTCGTCCTACATTTTTTCGTATGTAATGGATATCGAAGGTTATCAGTGTGATATTTAACATCAGCTATTCTGACATCATGACTTTTATCTATTACAATGAATTAAAAATTATTATTTTCCGTAGTGCTAACAGTATGATAAAACACAGATCCATTTCTACATTTGTCCATTCATTGACTGTTCACATTTGCCATAAAAACTTTTGATCTCTGTTTGTGTTTCTGGTGTCTGCAGGACAGAGCAAGATAGGGAAATGTGCACATTTATCAATTTTTACCTAATGCAATTACAACAAGAACAAAAAAATTTGGATTTATACAGAAAATGTATGTTTTTTAAACTAGAAGTGACCCGATCAACATATTTGGCCCCAGATCCCGTTCGAATATTGAGTCCTGATCTGATACTTTGACAACAGGTTCTAGAACTGAAAATGTTAAGGAACTAACGTAAATACAATAACACATTTTTATCAAGCTTATCTCATTTATTTTTGAATTTGCGAATATTGTTTTGAATCAGATGATTTAAATAATTTGGGTTTTGCTCTTTCTGTATTAAGGGATGTATTCCCTGAGTTCGTAAACAATAACAAAATGCCCTAAAAGAGATTGTACAATTATAAAAAAACAAGAACATTAAAATTTTCAATCTAATCACTTTAGTATCGTTTATATACTGATACTATATAAGGTATTGATAATATCGACATCTGGATCGATCAAACCTACTTTACATTAAAGTTTTAGCGGTCAGCTTCTTGTGTCGTCCTGCTCATTGAGTGTGTGTAGCATGCTTAGCCAATCCTTCTTCTCTAGTCCTACCATGATAATGATACTTGGAAGAAACTCGGTATGATTTCCACCATGGTGGTGAGGATTAGTATCTCAGAAGTGGCTTCGCACTGTGAATAGACGACACACTCAGCAGCATGGTCTCAAATTCGAGCCTGTGTTTTGGCCAGACATGCACTCTCATGGAATTCACGTTACTCGTGCATGTGTGTAATCTGAAGGAATCTTTCAAAAGTGGGGGGTTTTAGCCATGAAAACACTGGGACACAGCAATAGTAAATATTTTAGCGACTCACATTGTTTTTTGACTTGTGCTACTCTTTCGCATCCCAATCATCCGAGTATGCCTATATAGACCTTGCTTTGTGCACGCGAGCGCAATCAGAAAAGGGCCTTCCTCCAACTGTTTCCAGATGGTTAGTTGAATAGAATTGTCAAAAATTATGATACAATCCATCCTTTAATTCACTAATTAAGTGTGTTTCTTTTTTCCCTACAATATATGTACAGCCAGCAAGTAACAAAGATCTTCTTTAATTTTAGCTTTTTAATCTTTCAATGTACAGGTTTATTTTGATCAATCTGTGTAATATATATATATATATATATATAATGGGTTGTACTTGTATAGCGCTTTTCTACCTTCAAGGTACTCAAAGCGCTTTGACACTACTTCCACATTTACCCATTCACACACACATTCACACACTGATGGAGGGAGCTGCCATGCAAGGCGCCAACCAGCACCCATCAGGAGCAAGGGTGAAGTATCTTGCTCAGGACACAACGGACGTGACGAGGTTGGTACTAGGTGGGATTTGAACCAGGGACCCTCAGGTTGCGCACGGCCACTCTCTCACTGCCACACCGTTATATATATATATATATATATATATATATATATATATATATATATATATATATATATATATATATATATACATATATATATATACATATATATATATATATATATATATATATATATATATATATATATATATATATATATATATATATATCCTTATAGATATTAGGGCAATCTTTGGGTGTCCCACGATTTGATTCAATATCGATTCTTGGGGTTACGATTCGAGAATATATCGATTTTTTCGATTCGATTCGATTCTCGTTTCAAAAACAAAATTTTTCCGATTCAAAAAGATTCTGTATTCATTCAATACATAGGATTTCAGCAGGATCCACCCCAGTCTGCTGACATGCTAGCAGAGTAGTAATTTAAAAAAAAAAAAAGCTTTTATAATTGTAAAGGACAATGTTTTATCAACTGATTGCAATAATGTAAATTTGTTTTAACTATTAAACGAACCAAAAATATGACTCATTTTATCTTTGTGAAAACATTGGACACAGTGTGTTGTCAAGCTTATGAGATGCGATGCAAGTGTAAGCCACTGTGACACTCATGTTCTTTTTTTTTTATTTTTATAAATGTCTAATGATAATGTCAATGAGGGATTTTTAATCACTGCTATGCTGAAATCATAACTAATATTGATACTGTTGTTGATAATATTCATTTTTGTTTCACTACTTTCGGTTTGTTCTGTGTCGTGTTTGTGTCTTCTCTCAATTGCTCTGTTTATTGCAGTTCTGAGTGTTGCTGGGTCAGGTTTGGTTTTGGAATTGGATTGCATTGTTATGGTATTGCTGTGTAGTGTTTTTTTAAAAATGAGAATCGATTCTGAATCGCACAACGTATTCGATTCGATTCAAATTCGAATCGAATTTTCCCCACACCCCTAATATATATATATATATATATATATATTTAATTTTTTTGGCTCGTGACATAATCTACATGGAACATAAAAACAAAACAAAACAAGTGCACAAAAGTTTTTAGTTGGCAAAATAATATTAGTCAAGAATAAATGAATATCTCAAGTGGACTACATCAGATATTACACTAATTGGCTTTATTACCGGTACCATAGAACACAAAGGTAAGATGTGGATATTTTGTGAATTAGCATAAACTAATTAACAAAATCCATGAGTGGCTGCCACTGTTATGATCTCGCATGACGACTTGGACTTTGATATTAATTTCCTCAGTTTCTGTATATCTATTTCCTGTCCGGGGTTCATATTTTTTTCCGCCACTTCCCCACTTTTCTTGTTTCACCGCTGGCTCCCTCACCTGTCCCTGTTTGGCAATCAGGATGATTTTTGTGCCAGCCCTGTTCTCTCGACTCTGGGCTGGATCATTTGCGTCCTTGCGTCATAGCTTTCTCTATGCTTCCTGTGCACTTCCCTGATGCGCTAATTATTTTTTGTTTAATGTATACATTTTATCTGGACTTTGCCTGCCGTCTCTACATCTTGGAGTGCGGACCAACAACATCCAAGCCTGACCATCTTTCAACTTTTCTGTTTGCGATCCTGGCTGGCGTAAGTTTGGACAACCTGTCGTAGAGAATAATATGATAGTAATAGATAGTTGTGTGGTAGTTTTCCACGGCTGACAAAGTACACTTCATTGTCTGAAACATGCAGGCTCACAGGTCAGACGTGACATCCAAACAGCGGCCACACTGTCTCCTAAACAAGATCCACATGACACAAGCGTTCCATCCCTCTAATCAACCAACCAGAAAGCTCGCCCCGGGACATTGAGCTGTGTTGGCTAACAGACTAATCCTCGGGTTTAATGCTTCCCAACACTGTAAAGACCATCTTTTGTTGTGAACACAAGTCATCTGGCCAATGTCGCTTATTAGCTATGCACCTACTCTATCCTTTTGTTAGCCCCTCTCAATTTTTCCTTTTTTACCACCTGGGTCACTCTGGGTCAGTTAAGGGAAACAAGGCTGAGCTTTTTGAATACCAGAATCACACAAAAACAATTGTTCTTGTTGTGTCGCAGTCATCCAATACAAATTACGAGAAACCTGAGACGATTGCACAGTCCTTCATAAATTCGTCGGCATATGTGTTTGTTTTAAGGCTGTCAAAAATAACGAGTTAACTCATGTGATTAATCACAAGAAAATGATCAAAACGCATGTATACAACATGCAGCTTAATCACACAATAAATTTTGACTGTACTTGCTCCTAAAGGGGATCGATTATGATTTTGACCTACATTTAAAACACTTTTAATCACTGATAGTTGGAATTCTTATTAATATTGATACTGCTTTTGATATTATTAATTTTTGTTTACTACTTTTGGATTGTTTTGTGTCATGTTTTTGTGTCCTCAATTGCTCTGTCGATTGCTATTCTGAATGTTGCTGGTTTTGGGATTGGAATTGTATTATTATGGTATTATTGTGTATTACTTTGTTGGATTGACTAATAAAAAATAAAATAAATAAATTAAATAAATAAATAAATAAAAAAACACTTTCGTGTGGTCTAGATCAGTGTTTTTCTACCACTGTGCCGTGACACACTAGTGTGCCGTGGGAGATTATCTAATTTCACCTATTTGGTTTAAAAACAATTTTTGCAAACCAGTAATTATAATCTCTAAATTATTTGTTTTGTTGAGTGTCGGTGCTTAGTAACCATGTAATACTCTTCCATACCAGTAGGTGGCAGCTGGAAGCTAATTGCTTTGTAGATGTCGGAAACAGAGGGAGGTAGTGTGCAGGTAAAAAGATGTCTAATGCTTAAACCAAAAATAAACAAAAGGTGAGTGCCCCTAAGAAAAGGCATTGAAGCTTAGGGAAGGCTATGCCGAACGAAACTAAAACTGAACTGGTTAAAGAGTCAACTAAAACAGAATGCTGGACGACAGCAAAGACTTACTGTGGAGCAAAGACGGCGTCCACATTGTACATCCGATTATGACATGACAATCAACAATGTTCCCACAAAAAAGGATAAAAACAACTGAAATATTCTTGATTGCTAAAACAAAGTAGATGCGGGAAACATCGCTCAAAGGAAAACATGAAGCTGATACAGGAAAATACCAAAAAAAGAGTAAAAAGCTCCCAAAATAGGAGGGCAAGACGAGAACTAAAACACTACACATAGGAAAACAACAAAAAACTCAAAACTCTATATTGATGCATGCTTGGTTATGGTTTAAACCAGGAATCTCCAACTTTTTTGAAACCAAGAGCTACTTCTTGGGTACTGATTAATGCGAAGGGCTACCAGTTTGATACACACTTAAATAAATTGCCAGAAATAGCCAATTTGCTCAATTTTACATTAACTCTATGTTGTTAATAATAAAACTAGCTAATTCAAATCTTTTTGAAAAAATAAAAAAAATAATTTATGGAACATCATTTGTATTTTTTTCTGATTAAGAATAATTTTTGAATTTCGATGACATGTTTTAAATAGGTTAAAATCCAATCTGCACTTTGTTAGAATATATAGCAAATTGGACCAAGCTATATTACATACATGTCTATACAAAGACAAATCATTATTTCTTCTTGATTTTACAGAACAAATTTTTTAAAAGAAATTCCAAAGACTTTGAAATAAGATCTAAATTTGATTCTACAGATTTTCTAGATTTGCCAGACAATTTTTTTTTTGAATTTTAATCATAATAAGATTAAAGAAATATTTCACAAATATTCTTCGTTGAAAGAACAGAAGCTAATATGAAGCATTAAATTAAAATGTATTTATTATTCTTTACAATAAAAAAATAAATTTACCTGAACATTGATTTAAATCGTCAAGAAAGAAGAGGAAGGAATTCAAAAGATAAAAAGGTAAATGTGTTTAAAAATCCTAAAAATCATTTTAAGGTTGTATTTTTTCTCTAAAATTGTCTTTCTGAAAGTTATAAGAAGCGAAGTAAAAAAAATAATTTAATTTATTTAAACAAGTGAAGACCAAGTCTTTAAAATATTTTCTTGGATTTTCAAATTCTTTTTGAGTTTTGTCCCTCTTAGAATTAAAAATGTCGAGCAAAGCGAGACCAGCTTGCTAGTAAATAAATAAATAGTTGTTTTGTTTTCCTGTTTGTATTTTTGTAGCCAAGTTTTGTACCTCTTTGTGAGCGCCCTTAGTTTGTTTATTTTTGTATTTAGTATTCCAAATAAACCATGTACTCACAGTCACGTCTGGCTTGTCCCGTATTCTCTTTGCATCGAAGAAGCAAAAATAATCCATGTCCCGGTGTGATATCCGGACACGGATCATGACAATAAAAGCCTAAACACAAACAATTTTACTATTCAGGCTTTTATAGTTTGTATACAAATATTGTAGCCATTTTTTTCTTAGTTGATTTTGACTTTGACTTTGATATGTTTAAGATATATTAAGCCCATATTCCATCCATCCATTTTCTACAGCTTGTCCTGTTCATGGTTGCATATTTAAAAAGTCTAAACCCTTTTTACCTGCGCTTTTAAAAAGCTGATTTTATCCGAATGTTTGCGTCAATAAGATATTTTTTTAGTGCTGATGTTGGGTTTAGAGCAAGCTGGGGGGCCCTTCAGGAGTCTTGTGCATGTGGGCTCAGAATTTAGTGCTATTGCCCTGGACCCATCTGTTGTAGATAGACAAAGAATTCCACCAACACACATCAACAACACCCTGCATGAAAGCCTTGCCTGAAAGTAGGCCAACACTAACTCCATATTTTCTTCACTTCTCATTTCCTGTAGGTGCATTTGCCAGCTGTCTCATGACTTTTTTTTATAGCAACACCATCTTCCAAAACAATCTTTTGTAGGAAAACAGCAGCAAGTGGGACAAGTTTTAACCATACCGTACACGTTTTAACAGTCTTTTTTAAATGTTCAATCGACATGAAAATACTCGTGAGCACTGCAGTTTAGAGTACAGTCGTCGCCTCTTACTTGTAAGAGGAACAATAAGCAATGTCCATCCATTCATCTATCCATTTTCTACCGCTTGTCCCTTTCAGGGTGGCGGGGGGTGCTGGAGCCTATCTCAGCTGCATTCGGGCAGAAGGCGGCGTACACCCTGGACAAGTCTCCACTTCACCACAGGGCCAACACAGACAGACAGACAACATTCACACTCACATTCACACACTAGGGCCAATTTAGTCTTGCCAATCAAACTATCCCCGGGTGCATGTTTTTTTTTGGAGGTGGGAGGAAGCCGGAGAACACAGGGAGAACATGCAAACTCCACACAGAAAGACCTCGAGCTCGGGATTGAACTCAAGACCTTCGTATTGTGAGGCACATGCACTAACCCCTGTGACGTCGTGCTGCCTTAATAAGCAATGTAAGAATAATTTATTGTAAACCAAATATTTTCATAGGTAGAGCATGAACTACCTGTTTACAACCTTTTAAATATGTTTTTTGTCTTACAATATGAGAGCACTCGAGACATCCATCCATACATCTATCCATCTTCTTCCGCTTATCCGAGGTCGGGTCACGGGGGCAGCAGCCTAAGCAGGGAAGCCCAGACTTTCCTGTCCCCAGCCAATTTGTCCAGCTCTTCCCGGGGGATCCCAGGCCAGCCGGCAGACATAGTCCTCCCAAGGTGTCCTGGGTCGTCCCCGTGGCTTCCTACCTGTCGGACGTGCCCTAAAAAACTCCCTAGAGAGGCGTTTAGGTGACCGGATGCCCGAGCCAACTCATCGGGCTCCTCTCAATCTGGAGGAGCAGCGGCTTTACTTTGAGCTCCTCCCGGATGACAAAACTTCTCACCCTATCTCTAAGGGAGAGCACCGCCACCTGGCGGAATAAAGTAATTTCGGCCGCTTGTCCCCTAGATCTTGTCTTTTGTGTCAAAACCCAAAGCTCATGACCATAGGTGAGGATGGGAACGTAGATTGACCGGTAAATTGAGAGCTCTGCCTTCCAGCTCAGCTCCTTCTTCATCACAACGGATCGATACAGCGTCCGCATTACTGAAGACGCCGCACCGATCCGCCTGTCGATCTCACGATCCACTCTTTCCTCACTTGTGAACAAGACTCCGAGGTACTTGAACTCCTTCACTTGAAGCAGGGTCTCCTCCCCAACCCGGAAATGGCACTCCTCCCTTTTCCGGGCGAGAAACATTAACTCGGACTTGGAGGTGCTGATTCAAATACTAGTCGCTTCACACTCGACTGCAAACCGATCCAGTGAAAGCTGAAACCGAGACTCCGATTTCCCTCATCTGGACGTGGTTCACCGGGGCCCCCCTCTGAAGCCAGGCCCAGAGTTGGGGCACGATGGCGAGCGCCTGGTGCCCAGGCCTGTGCCCAGGCCTGTGCCCAGGGAGCCTGGCCGGGCACAGCCCGAAGAGGCAACGTGGGTCTTTCCTCCAATGGGCTCACCACTCATGGGAGGGGCCATAGAGGTCGGGTGCGCTGTGAGCTGGGCGGCAGCCGAAAGCAGGGCACTCTGCGGTCCGATCGGCGCATTAAATTCTAAATTGGTTTTTTTCTACATATAAAACACTTCCCTGTGGTCTACATAATATGCAATGGTGGTTCTTCGGTGTAAATGTTGCTTGGATTATGTTTTACAAACTATCTTCAAGTCGCTTTCTGACATTCTCTTCAGGATGCACCGTTCTGTGGGCGGTTTTATTTACGTGCCTCCACTTCGACAGCGTCTTCTACCCGTCATCTTTGCTGTACCGGTAGTTTTTAGCACTTCCATACCGAGTTTACTGGCGGATATAAATTTGAATTGTACGCTATTTTGTATTAGAAATGGCAACAGCGGGGGATGAATAAACCATAACAAGAGGATCAAGGAAAAAAACAACCTTATTGACTACGACGCGGACTACAATGGTGGACGTGCAGTTTAGTTTGCCGTGTCCGCGTATGCGGATCAGACTGTCTGACCGTACAATTTTCAGAGGCAGAGCGGATTCTCTAGGCGGAGCCAAAACGAATGTGACAGTAACAAGGGTTGAGCGACTTGAAGGCGGATCCGTATAGGAGTCTCCTGCTGTGTGGGTATTGTGGCCAGTGATTTTGAAATGGACTTGGAGAAGGTTTTCGACCATG
Source organism: Nerophis ophidion (assembly GCF_033978795.1). NCBI lineage: Eukaryota > Metazoa > Chordata > Actinopteri > Syngnathiformes > Syngnathidae > Nerophis > Nerophis ophidion. Next base: position 24,343,742 of record NC_084632.1, on the reverse strand, counting down.
TCCCCTGGGAAGTTCTGTGGGGAGTGCTCAGAGAGTATGGGGTATCGGACCGTCTGATTGTGGCGGTTTGCTCCCTGTACGATCAGTGTCAGAGTTTGGTACGCATTGCCAAGGCTGCCCTTTGTCACCGATTCTGTTCATAACTTTTATGGACAGAATTTCTAGGCGCAGCTAAGACGTTGAAGGGTTCAGGTTTGGTGGCCGTGGGATTAGGTCTCTGCTTTTTGCAGATGATGTGGTCCTAATGGCTTCATCTGGCCGGGATCTTCAGCCGAGTGTGAAGCGACCGGAATGAGAATCAGCACCTCCAAGTCCGAGTCCATGGTTCTCGCCCGGAAAAGGGCGGAGTGCCATCTCCGGGTTGGGGAGGAGACCCTGCCACAAGTGGAGGAGTTTAAGTACCTCGGAGTCTTGTTCACGAGTGAGGGAAGAGTGGATCGTGAGATCGACAAGCGGATCGGTGCAGCGTCTTCAGTAATGCGGACGTTGTATCGATCTGTTGTGGTGAAGAAGGAGCTGAGCCGGAAGGCAACGCTCTCAATTTACCGGTCGATCTACGTTCCCATCCTCACCTATGGTCATGACCGAAAGGACAAGATCATGGGTACAAGCGGCCGAAATGAGTTTCCTCCGCCGGGTGGCGGAGTTCTCCCTGTTTGATAGGGTGAGAAGCTCTGCCATCCGGGAGGAACTCAAAGTAAAGCAGCTGCTCCTCCACATCAAGAGGAGCCAGATGAGGTGGTTCGGACATCTGGTCAGGATGCCACCCGAACGCCTCCCTAGGGAGGTGTTTAGGGCACGTCCGACCGGTAGGAAGCCACGGGGAAGACCTAGGACACGTTGGGAAGACTATGTCTCCCGGCATGCCTGGGAACGCCTCGGGATCCCCCGGGAAGAGCTGGACCAAGTGGCTGGGGAGAGGAAAGTCTGGGCTTCCCTGCTTAGGCTGCTGCCCCCACGACCTGACCTCGGATAAGCGTAGGAAGATGGATGGATGGATGGATTATAATTTTATAATTTCAAAATTATAAAAAACAAAACCTCCTATGTGGTGAAACAGCAATATTTGAAGCGTGCAACGTACATCTCGTCCTATTTTTTTTAATGGATTTACAACATTTTAACTCCTCCCGACTAATTTTGCAGACAGTTTATCAGTAAAATGTCATGCAATGTGCGGCGGTATGAGTGACTCTGTGAAATTACTTTTTATTGTTTTGTCTTGCGTACGCTGGTTAGGAACAGGATGTACCTCTGACTCCACTTGAGAAAGTGATGTGACTTATTTATGTCGGAAACTTGTTATGCAATCACATCCTGAATTGTAGTTTTGACACACGGTAGTTACAACAACCCCATTTGTTTGCCATGCAAAATTCTTGCCAGCTTATGTTCTCCTCCTGCGTTAGAGAGTGCATTTTGGTCACTGAGGTTTTGGATTCCTATTTGAATATTTCCGTGCTCATTTCCCTCACATTTTTTGTGGAACGTTCACCTGGGTCCTGGCTTTTCCAAAACCCCACAGCAGTAAACACACGCCAATAGCACTCTCTTAACAAAAATGATGCCATAATTCTCAGGGTGATTCAATATTCTGTGTTTATGTAACCAAGTCTACCTCAAGTTTTCAGTAAGTGAATATAAGTTTCTCATTTCCACTATTCACTTTTTTGATGGCTTGACCTTAGTGTTTGTGATATATAAATAGTATATTTGCGCCCTCTAGCGACAAAACCGTGCAGTTTATCCTGCAGCCTCAAGCTTATTTGGGCAATGACCAGGCCATTTTTCATCTTTTTTAGTCAGATTTCCATTGTTTGATGGAAAACTTGCACAATGGGATGTAAAAAAAAACAACCCTCAATGAAACATGTCCTATTGGTATCAAACATGCCATCAGTTGTGTATCAGTAGCATCATCTTCATCAGTTTATTATTTCAATTTATTTGGAACATGCATACGATACAATGTAATGCATCACGTTTCCAGTTGTTTCATTACAGCACGTCCGAAAAGGAGTAGGAAGAAGCTGAGCTTATTTAATCCTACCCCTTTTCACACCATAGTTATTTTATCCTATTTGTTTGTTCTCTGTAACATAACAGTGAACAATTAAAAAATACATAAAAATGGATGGATAGATAATAGGGCTGCGAATCTTTGGGTGTCCCACGATTCAATTCAATATCGATTCTTGGGGTCCCGATTCGATAATATATCCATTTTTTTTTTTATTCAACCCGATTCTCGATTAAAAAACAATATTTTTCCGATTCAAAACGGTTCTGTATTCATTCAATACATAGGATTTCAGCAGGATCTACCCCAGTCTGCTGACATGCAAGCAGAGTAGTAGATTTTTTTTAAAAAGCTTTTATAATTATAAAGGACAATGTTTTATCAACTGACTGCAATAATGTAAATTTGTTTTAACTAATAAACGAACCAAAAATATGACTTATTTTATCTTTGTGAAAACATTGGACACAGTGTTGTTGTCAAGCTTATGAGATGCGATGCAAGTGTAAGCCACTGTGACACTATTGTTCCTTTTATAAATGTCCAATGATAACGTAAATGAGGGATTTTTAATCACTGCTATGCTGAAATTATAACTAATATTTATACTATTGTTAATAATATTCATTTTTGTTTCACTATTTTTGGTTTGTTCTGTGTCGTGTTTGTGTCTCCTTTCAATCGCTCTGTTTATTGCAGTTCTGAGTGTTGCTGGGTCAGGTTTGGTTTTAGAATTGGATTGCATTGTTATGGTATTGCTGTGTAGTGGTCTGTTGGATTGATTAAAAAGTGTTTAAAAAAACAAAAAATAAATAAATAAATAAAAAATCGATTTAAAAAAAAAAAGAGAATTGATTCTGAATCGCACAACGTATTCGATTCGATTCGTATTCGAATCGATTCTTTCCCACACCCCTAATAGATAATATACCATAGTAAGTAAAAAAAGATTAAACACATAATAATCTTTGTCTCATTCAAAAAAAGGGTTAAAGATGTTCATCATCATTCTTGTTGTGTACTTTGTGAACACTTGTAGTTTGAACTGAATCATATTGGTGCTTCTTTACTTAAACCGTTTCATAATTTAATTCCAGGTTTTAAGTGTTGTACGTGCATACTCTAAGGTTATATTTCTCCTCTTTTGTTGAGAAGAATTGTTGTACATTCTTGGATAGCAGGCTATAGTTTGCTTTGTACATACATACTTTTAGCTGTTTGCAAATGCGCCAAATTGTTGAATTTCAATAATTGTGATTTAATTAATAAAGGGTTTGTATGATCTCTATATCCAACATTATGTATTATTCTAATTGATCTTTTTTGTAGCACAGTTAGTGAATGAAGCGGACATTAGTAGTTGTTTACCCATATTTCGACACAATAACTCCGATATGGCAACATTAATGAGCAGTAAAGAATATGAAGTGATTTTTGGTCTAGACCATGTTTTGCTTTATTAATTATTGATGTATTTCTTGCTACTTTGTTGTATATTTTTACAATAGATTTCCAATTGATTTTAACATCTATTATTACACCCCAAAATTTGTTTTCTTTTACCCTTTCAATATCTACTCCGTCTATTTGTATTTGTGTTTGACTTTCATCTCTAGTGTTACCAAATAACATTTTAGTTTTACTGAGACTCAAAGATAGTCTGTTTTGGTCAAAACGTCTTTTTAATTTGGTTAGTTTCTTCTGTTATTTTATATTTTTGCTTCTGTGTGTTAGTATTAATGTTTTGAAAGATATCTATCGCATTATCAAGGTTATGAAAGCTTTGTATCAGTAAAATCATTAGCATATTAGTATTAAGGTTGTAAAACGTGTATCATGAGTATCATGGAAGACGTATATCCGTGGCATCATTATCATCATTTTGGTATCAAAGTTATGAATTATGTGTATCAGTAGTATTATCAAAATAGTAACAAGGTGTTGAAAATGCTTATCAGTTGCATTATTATCTACATATAAATATTAGGGTTATAACATGTATATCAGCATTATCATATTAGTAACAAGGTTATGAAAGGTTTGTATCAGTTGAATCATTACACATAAATCAGTGTGAAGGTTATGAAGTATGTTCATCAATAGCATCTTTATCATATTAGTATAAAGGTTATAAAAGTTGTGTGCGTGTAGCATCATGATAATAATTTTAGTGTCATTTTGTCAAGGTTATGATAGATGCATATCTTTCATCATCATTATTATGGTGATAAATGATTCTACTGACATACATGTTTATAGGTATGGAAGTTATTAAATCTGTATGTCAGTAGAATCACCATATTAATAGCGTAGTAATGAAAAATGTGCATCAGTAGCCTTATCATTTTAGTAGCAAGGTTTTTAAAAAATGTGTATCTGATGGACAAAATTAAATTACTATAGTATTTATACAGCATATGTGCCTTTATTTTATTTGTTTTTACCTATTTGTCTTTAATGCTTACACTTATTCAAATTTTACATTTTTACTACTACATCTTTATCATTCTCTGGGAAGGTGTTTAGGGTGGGTCCGACCGATAGTAGACCAATGGCCATGATCCATCACCCGGATCATGTTTTGTTTAGTTTTTGACCCCTTCAGTTCTGTTTTCAGCACTCCTGGGTTTGTGTTTTACTTGTCATGGGTGCTGATTACTTTCACCTGCCTCTGATTAATGTGCGGGACACTCACCTGCTCCTGGGCACTAATCAGAGAGCTATTTGTTCCTGTTTATAAAATAATCTTGCCTTTCTTTATACGTCCTCTAAAGTAGTGGTCCCCAACCTTTTTGTAGCTGCGGGCCGGTCAACGCTTGATAATTTGTCCCGAAAAAGGGAGGTTTTTGTCATGAAAAAGGGAGGTTTTTGTTAAGAAAAAGGGAGGTGTTTGGGTTGGTGCACTAATTGTAAGTGTATCTTGTTTTTTTATGTTGATTTAATAAAAAATAAAAAAAACAACAACATTTGAATAAAAATAAATAAAAATAATAATAATAATAAAAAATGATTCTGCGGCCCGGTGGTTGGGGACCACTGCTCTAAAGGAGCCATTCGGAGTTTGGAAAAATCTAAACACCAAAAGGAAAAAATTTAATTGTATATTTTCCTCTCTTTTGGCGGTATGTAAAATAATCTTTGTTGACTTTGTTTAACTTTTGCTTATACTTTTTCATTTTTTACAGTGTACACAAGTCTAATAGTGTAATAACGCCATCTTGTTTACGTATGCAGCACCAGTAGGGTAATAAGCTATTGGATGATACACTTGTGGGTACCATATGATGCCTGCTGCTGTGTCATGTGGATTTTGATACAACGATTGCACTTTATATACTTATGCACTTTAAATGATGCTGCTAAAATACTGTAACTGGACCGCACACTGATTTGTAACACCTACTTTATCTATGTATTGCACTTTTCATTATGTCATTTCAATCTTGTGTATTTTTAAACTTGTGTAATTTTAATCGTGGATGCTAAAAGTGCTATAAAACAACTATAAGCATGGTACTAAATCTGGCACAGTCATCTTTTTAATGTAACTGCACATTGTCCTTCAAATAAACAAAAGCGACAACAACAACTCGTGGCCCAAATACATGTCACACCTCAAATATTGCGACTTCATTTTTTTTAAGCATATTCCACATCATTTTTACCTAAATTAAAAAATGTTTAGGCATGAAAATAGCTAAATAAACTTAAATCAATATTACAGTAGTATTGGCCGCTGGATCTGCGATGAGGTGGTGACTTGTCAAGGGTGTAGCCCGCCTTCCGCCCCAATGCAGCTGAGATAGGCTGCAGCGACCCACCGCGACCCCAAAAGGGACAAGCGGTAGTAAATGGATGGATGGCCACTGGATGAGACCAAACCAATGAAAGTATTGTGGTCAGTGATTGGCTCAGCCTCAGGCAGCATTACTTTATTGGATGAAGAGAGTGTAAAGGTGACTAAAGGGTGTTATTTTATGTTTAGCGAGATCTCATAATGTTGAAAAATGGATTCAGAAATTCCCAAATAGTCGTTTTATGCTCCAGCTATGAAGATATTAGATTTACAAGGACTGATTCCTACGTCGTGTCATGATCCGTTGCCCGGATCATGTTTTCAGTTAGTTATGTTCTGTTAGTTTTGGACTCCCTTATTTCCTGTTTTTGTGCACTCCCAGGTTTATTTTGGTCACCATGGGGATTAATTGGGTTCACCTGCCTCTGGTTAGTGGTCCCACGCTCATCTGCTGCCAACCACTAATCAGAGCGCTATTTATTCACCTTGCTCGCCACGCTCGCTGCTGGCGTCATTGTTTGCTACATGCACCTGTTACGTGAGTTTTACCTTGTCTTTAGTTTATGCTAAGTGTTTGCTTCATGCCTTGTCTACGTAAGATTTGTTTCTTTTATGCCACAGTTTCATGAATATTCCTTGTCCATAGTCTATGCTAAGTGTTAGCTTTAGCTCCAAGTGCGATCAGCATTTTGTGTAGGCTGACCATACGCCTCCTTTTCCGGGACTGTCCGGGGTGTCCGGGCGGGGTATCTTAAATGCCTCAAATGTCCGGCGTCTTGTGTCAAGGTTGCGCGCATTTTCGATGTACGTTCAGAGTTAAGAGGGGTTGAAAACAAAACATATTGTGAAGGTGTGCGCACGCAGCAACAATCGTGAGGGAGGGGCAGAGACAGACGGAGCAAGAGAACGTGGTAGTCGATTGATTGTCAATCAAAGCATACTTGCTCAACAGCCATACAGGTCACACTGAGGGTGGCCGTATAAACAACTTTAATAGTGTTACAAATATGTGCCTCACTGTGAACCCACACCAAACAAGAATGACAAACACATTTCGGGAGAACATTCGCACCGTAACACAACATAAACACAACAGAATAAATACCCAGAACCCCTTGCAACATTGACTCTTCTGGGATGCTACAATATACACCCCCGCTCCCCCCAAACCCCGCCCACCTCAACCTCAAATATTCCACTTTGAAAAATATTTTTGGTGGAAGATTTTGCATATTTTCTGTTTGCCGTAAAGGGCGGAAAACAAACAAACAAAAAACAACATAAAAAAATGAAGTAAAACATTTTGAAATGAGTAATATATCTGAAGTTGATGTGGACTCCGGAGATTTAAGCGTTAAATATAAAATGTATGTAAGCCCCGGCACAACATTAACATCGTTTCATGACCCAAGCAAAACACTTTTTACACTCTTTTACTGAAATAAATACACCTACAACTTATTAAATAAAAACAGACAAAAAACTAGTAGCAGCGGTTAAGTTTATATCGGTGAAGGAAAGAAGAAAGTGAATGAATGTTTATAATTGAGTACATATACATATGCATACAAATCTGTCTTCTTTTTATATTATTTATTTTAATGAATGAAGTAACGTTTCTGACAACAGTTTATAATGTGAGCTATCACAGGAGAATGCATACGTTTATCATTTGTTTTCAAAACGCTTACAAAAAAGTGGGACCCCAAAAATTTACTGTAGGACCCCATTTTTATGACTTGATGGGGTCCATGGAACCCCATTTTGAAAATTCCTAATGGCAACACTGCTGTCAACAGAGTAGAAAACATGCTTTATTTAAATAAATATATTATTTATAAAGCAAGTTCAAGTATCATTGGCACATTTTCACCTAGTCCCGGCCTTGACGTGCTGCCCCTTTGGCACGCATATATGTGTCCTCTTTTTGGGATTTCACAATATGCTCAGCCTAATGTTGTGCCTTCGCCTTATGTTCCGTTTTTGTGTACTACTTTATTAAATCATGTTTTTACCAGCACGCCATGTCCGGAGTGGTCTGCATTTTGGGAGAACGGACCCCGCAGCAAGCTGCGAAAACCCCGTTGAGACACCTTGTGGAAATTAATTTCTCGCAACCGTGTCCAAAACCAATTAATGATGATAAATGAGTGATTACTATGTTTAAATAACTATGTTATTGCATTAGATAGGCCGCTTCATAACTTTTGTCATATATGGCCAATCAATGATTAGCTTTGTGTAAGTTTGAAAGACTGTTAGAAAATAAATCCATCCAAAAAAGCCATTATGTTAGTTCATCTGCAGTTGACTAACATTTTGAAGGTACTTTAGAACAAATATCCTGACTGCTCATTCCAACAAACCTTTTTATATTAATGAATACTTAAAATGTGTGTTTGGGTGAGTTTGCAAACACTAGATGGCGTGAGAGCTCACAAACAAAAAGGTTATTTTTTAATGTAATTTTTGTGCAACAAATAGTACAATACTTTTAGTACAATAAATAGTTACTTTTAGAACAGTAGTTCCCAACATTTTTTCACTCAAATACACCCTGTAGATTGTTTTTTCTCTCTTGCCGAATAACCCCTTCAACATGCAGATCAGAATTTTCATTGAACTCTTGAAATTTGAATGCATTCAAAATTATTACAAGCGGTATAGCTCAGTTGGTAGAGCGGCCGTGCCAGCAACTTGAGGGTTGCAGGTTCGATTCCCGCTTACACCATCCTAGTCACTGCCGTTGTGTCCTTGGGCAAGACACTTTGCCCACCTGCTCCCAGTCCCACCCACACTGGTTTGAATGTAACTTAGATATTGGGTTTCACTATGTAAAGCGCTTTGAGTCACTAGAGAAAAAGCGCTATATAATTCACTTCACTTCACCAGGAAAGACAAATGTAAATGTTTAAATGTTCTATTTGCACAGTAACAAATCCCACCACAGCCAAAAATTGCTCTTCTAATCTGAGCGCAGCTTGTTGTTGTTGTTGACAGAAGCCTGTCTTGGTAGCCCGATGTTAACAAGTCTGTGATTGGATACTCACTTATCATTCCAAAGTGAGCATCCAACCACCAGTTGCAGTTTAGCAGGAAGCAGAAAGTTTTGACCCACAAAGAAGGAGAACAAAACGTTGATTTGGTGGCAAATATACATTTGCAAGACCATTTTCAAGAAGGATATTTAATCAATCAATGTTTATTTATATAGCCCTAAATCACAAGTGTCTCAAAGGGCTGCACAAGCCACAACGACATAAAGAGCCCACATAAGGGCAAGGAAAAACTCACCCCATTGGGACGTCGGTGACAATGACTATGAGAAACCTTGGAGAGGACCGCATATGTGGGCATTGCTTAAGGCCTAAGTGGGAAACGCATGCAATACACTTTTTACTTGGAAATGTTTTAATTGATTTATTAATTTAAATTAAAATAATTATTTTTAGGTAGTTTGATTTCATTCTTCCATTTTTAATATGACAAAGATTATAATAAACAAAATACAGAATAAGGCAAAGGACAGAATAAAACAGGTAAGGAGGGAGGAGTGGCCAGCGCGCTTACAGGAGCAAAGGTCACCGCCGCTGTCTAAGGTGCCGTGGACGAGTACCATTGGATAGGGGTGAGGCATGTAATGACGGCGAGACACAGCTCGCAGGTGATTAGATTTCACAGGTGGTACATATTAATCTAATCATCTGTTGTCTTTAACAGTAAGCGGACGAGAGCAGGGGGGCAGGAGGATACGGATTTGACTGAAAAGTTACGTCTTGCGAGAGCGAAAAGTGTGAGCAAATTCTATGGACATTAAATCATTGTTTAAAACTGCAAGCTTGGCTCTTGTGCCATGTGTAATAGTGGAACGGGTAGTAAGCGACTTCCACAACATGTTAACATTTTTCTGCTTTGGGGGCCCAAGCAAAATGTCATTCAGGAATAATTTTAAATGTGTCACTTGAATGCATGTAATCTATTTGCACAAAACTTGGTAACCGTTTTTTTGTACTGACGTATGCATTGACATGATCATGACCCGTATCGCGGTATAGCAGGTAAAATAGCTTGCCCGGTCAAAATGAATTGCATGATTAAGCTAAGTGTAAACATGATTAATGCCATCTTTCTCGTGATTAATCACTTTAGTCTACTCATTAATTTTGAGAAACCGAATAAAAACCGGCTTCACCATGGTAGAGGGGTTAGTGCGTCTGCCTCACTATACGAAGGTCCTGAGTGGTCAGGGTTCAATCCTGGGCTCGGGATCTTTCTGTGTGGAGTTTGCATGTCCTCCCTGTGAATGCGTGGGTTCCCTCCGGGTACTCCAGCTTCCTCCCACTTCCAAAGACATGCACCTGGGGATAGGTTGATTGGCAACACTAAATTGGCCCTAGTGTGTGAATGTGAGTGTGAATGTTGTCTGTCTATCTGTGTTGCCCCTGTGATGAGATGGCGACTTGTCCAGGGTGTACCCCGCCTTCCGCCCGATTAGAGCTGAGATAGGCACCAGCGCCCCCCGCGACTCCAAAGGGAAGAAGCGGTAGGAAATGGATGGATGGACGGATAAAAACCAAACCCTGGTAATATTGAAGACTGAATTAGGGCATAAAAGGACATTGAAGGGGTGAAGGAAGAGAAGACAGCAAATTGGACATAGAAAAGACATCACATGACAAAAGGAAACTGATTAACAAATTAAGAGCACAACACCGGAAATACAGACAGTACGAAGGAAATACAAACCAACAGACTATTTTCTCAAATACAATGAGACATTGTAGAAAAATCAACAAAATTATAACACAATTACTTTTATCATTACAAAATAAGGTCAATTGTATTCGAACAACAAAAACTACAGGATAAAATAAACGTGTAAGACCAGCTGCGACCAAGAAAGCCTGCTTAGAAAGACGTAAAGAAAGTCAAAACCACACAAAAAAGGAAACGGATTAACAAAATATGAGCACAAAACCGGAAATACAGACAGCACGAAGGAAATACAAACCAACAGCCTACTTTCTCAAATCATGCAATGAGACCTTGTAGAAAAATCAACAAAATTATAACAAAATTACATTTCGCATTACAAAATACGTTCAATTGCATTCGAACAACAAAATAACAAAAACTGAAGAATAAAATAAACGTGTAAGACCAGCTGCGACCAAGAACGCCTCCTTAGAAAGATGTAAAGAACCGTGAAAACCACACGAAAAAGGAAACGGATTAACAAAATAAGAGCACAAAACCGAAAACACAGACAGCACGAAGAAAAGACAAACCTGAATTTGTTAACAATATTCATACAATATATTCGAACAACAACAACTACTGGATAAAATAAAAGTGTAAGAACAGCTGCTTAGAAAGAAGTACAGAAAAGTCAAAACCACACAAAAAAGAAACGGATTAACAAAATAAGAGCGCGACACCGGAAATACAGACAGCACGAAGGAAAGACAAAACAACGGTATAGTTTCTTAAATGGAATGAGACATCATAGCAAAATCAACATTATAACAATATCACATTTTGTATTTTAAAATAAGGTCAATTGTGAGAGCAAAACCCTCACGTGTCCAAGTACATATTATCTGAATTTGTCAACAATATTCATACAATATATTCGAACAACAACACCTACTGGATACAATAAAAGTGTAAGAACAGCTGCTTAGAAAGACGTACAGAAAAGTCAAAACCACACAAAAAAGAAACGGATTAACAAAATAAGAGCGCGACACCGGAAATACCGACAGCACGAAGGAAGGACAAACTGACAGTCTACTTTCTCAAATGGATTGAGACATTGTAGCAAAATCAACAACATT